>NW_028239064.1:0-88425 GCF_036417535.1 Chlamydotis macqueenii
TGCTTCTGGGCTGTTAGCAAGAGCTTTCCTTGCTGAGCCTTTTCACGTTGGAGATTAGCTGGACATTTGCCGGTTTAGTGCCTTGTTTCTTCTGCGCAGCTTGCACAAAGCTCATTGCGGCTTTCGCGGTTCGAGTTGTGCATCGCCGGAGCTCTGCGGGAAAGAGCGAGAGAAGAGCCGCGAAAGCTCCGAGTGCGGCCAGCTCGCGTGTAGCCGCGAATGTGCGCTGTTCGCCGGTTGCAGGGCGACTGCCTTCTGCGCGGCTGCTTCCAAGTTGACGGTAACTGCCAGCGTGCTAGCTGTGTAGGACAGTGAAGAGGCTGACGCGTGTGTGTCCGTAGAGCTGCTAGAAAGCGTACGTGACGAGCAGGAAGGGCTTTCAGAGCAGCCGGTTCTCGTCTTGCACAGTCGCCACACATCCGCACTTTTAGTGCCTCAGAACCCCGGACAGCTTGCAAAACACGGCTGTAACTGTCCCAGCGCAAGCTGTTCAGGAAAGCACAGAAACGCGATGTTCGCGTGCTTTTAGCGCTGCTCGCAAGAAGCCTCCGGAGCAGGCACTTCTCGTGCAGCAACAACCGTGCCTGCTACGATCTTTCCTAGCCTCTTTTCCTCCGGGCAGCCGGCTTGAGCTGATGTGAAGTGTTGGTGGGCAAATCATCCAGAGAAGCGTCGCAATGCTTCTGGGCTGTTAGCAAGAGCTTTCCTTGCTGACCCTTTTCACGTTGGAGATTAGCTGGACATTTGCCGGTTTAGTGCCTTGTTTCTTCTGCGCAGCTTGCACAAAGCTCATTGCGGCTTTCGCGGTTCGAGTTGTGCATCGCCGGAGCTCTGCGGGAAAGAGCGAGAGAAGAGCCGCGAAAGCTCCGAGTGCGGCCAGCTCGCGTGTAGCCGCGAATGTGCGCTGTTCGCCGGTTGCAGGGCGACTGCCTTCTGCGCGGCTGCTTCCAAGTTGACGGTAACTGCCAGCGTGCTAGCTGTGTAGGACAGTGAAGAGGCTGACGCGTGTGTGTCCGTAGAGCTGCTAGAAAGCGTACGTGACGAGCAGGAAGGGCTTTCAGAGCAGCCGGTTCTCGTCTTGCACAGTCGCCACACATCCGCACTTTTAGTGCCTCAGAACCCCGGACAGCTTGCAAAACACGGCTGTAACTGTCCCAGCGCAAGCTGTTCAGGAAAGCACAGAAACGCGATGTTCGCGTGCTTTTAGCGCTGCTCGCAAGAAGCCTCCGGAGCAGGCACTTCTCGTGCAGCAACAACCGTGCCTGCTACGATCTTTCCTAGCCTCTTTTCCTCCGGGCAGCCGGCTTGAGCTGATGTGAAGTGTTGGTGGGCAAATCATCCAGAGAAGCGTCGCAATGCTTCTGGGCTGTTAGCAAGAGCTTTCCTTGCTGAGCCTTTTCACGTTGGAGATTAGCTGGACATTTGCCGGTTTAGTGCCTTGTTTCTTCTGCGCAGCTTGCACAAAGCTCATTGCGGCTTTCGCGGTTCGAGTTGTGCATCGCCGGAGCTCTGCGGGAAAGAGCGAGAGAAGAGCCGCGAAAGCTCCGAGTGCGGCCAGCTCGCGTGTAGCCGCGAATGTGCGCTGTTCGCCGGTTGCAGGGCGACTGCCTTCTGCGCGGCTGCTTCCAAGTTGACGGTAACTGCCAGCGTGCTAGCTGTGTAGGACAGTGAAGAGGCTGACGCGTGTGTGTCCGTAGAGCTGCTAGAAAGCGTACGTGACGAGCAGGAAGGGCTTTCAGAGCAGCCGGTTCTCGTCTTGCACAGTCGCCACACATCCGCACTTTTAGTGCCTCAGAACCCCGGGCAGCTTGCAAAACACGGCTGTAACTGTCCCAGCGCAAGCTGTTCAGGAAAGCACAGAAACGCGATGTTCGCGTGCTTTTAGCGCTGCTCGCAAGAAGCCTCCGGAGCAGGCACTTCTCGTGCAGCAACAACCGTGCCTGCTACGATCTTTCCTAGCCTCTTTTCCTCCGGGCAGCCGGCTTGAGCTGATGTGAAGTGTTGGTGGGCAAATCATCCAGAGAAGCGTCGCAATGCTTCTGGGCTGTTAGCAAGAGCTTTCCTTGCTGAGCCTTTTCACGTTGGAGATTAGCTGGACATTTGCCGGTTTAGTGCCTTGTTTCTTCTGCGCAGCTTGCACAAAGCTCATTGCGGCTTTCGCGGTTCGAGTTGTGCATCGCCGGAGCTCTGCGGGAAAGAGCGAGAGAAGAGCCGCGAAAGCTCCGAGTGCGGCCAGCTCGCGTGTAGCCGCGAATGTGCGCTGTTCGCCGGTTGCAGGGCGACTGCCTTCTGCGCGGCTGCTTCCAAGTTGACGGTAACTGCCAGCGTGCTAGCTGTGTAGGACAGTGAAGAGGCTGACGCGTGTGTGTCCGTAGAGCTGCTAGAAAGCGTACGTGACGAGCAGGAAGGGCTTTCAGAGCAGCCGGTTCTCGTCTTGCACAGTCGCCACACATCCGCACTTTTAGTGCCTCAGAACCCCGGACAGCTTGCAAAACACGGCTGTAACTGTCCCAGCGCAAGCTGTTCAGGAAAGCACAGAAACGCGATGTTCGCGTGCTTTTAGCGCTGCTCGCAAGAAGCCTCCGGAGCAGGCACTTCTCGTGCAGCAACAACCGTGCCTGCTACGATCTTTCCTAGCCTCTTTTCCTCCGGGCAGCCGGCTTGAGCTGATGTGAAGTGTTGGTGGGCAAATCATCCAGAGAAGCGTCGCAATGCTTCTGGGCTGTTAGCAAGAGCTTTCCTTGCTGAGCCTTTTCACGTTGGAGATTAGCTGGACATTTGCCGGTTTAGTGCCTTGTTTCTTCTGCGCAGCTTGCACAAAGCTCATTGCGGCTTTCGCGGTTCGAGTTGTGCATCGCCGGAGCTCTGCGGGAAAGAGCGAGAGAAGAGCCGCGAAAGCTCCGAGTGCGGCCAGCTCGCGTGTAGCCGCGAATGTGCGCTGTTCGCCGGTTGCAGGGCGACTGCCTTCTGCGCGGCTGCTTCCAAGTTGACGGTAACTGCCAGCGTGCTAGCTGTGTAGGACAGTGAAGAGGCTGACGCGTGTGTGTCCGTTGAGCTGCTAGAAAGCGTACGTGACGAGCAGGAAGGGCTTTCAGAGCAGCCGGTTCTCGTCTTGCACAGTCGCCACACATCCGCACTTTTAGTGCCTCAGAACCCCGGACAGCTTGCAAAACACGGCTGTAACTGTCCCAGCGCAAGCTGTTCAGGAAAGCACAGAAACGCGATGTTCGCGTGCTTTTAGCGCTGCTCGCAAGAAGCCTCCGGAGCAGGCACTTCTCGTGCAGCAACAACCGTGCCTGCTACGATCTTTCCTAGCCTCTTTTCCTCCGGGCAGCCGGCTTGAGCTGATGTGAAGTGTTGGTGGGCAAATCATCCAGAGAAGCGTCGCAATGCTTCTGGGCTGTTAGCAAGAGCTTTCCTTGCTGAGCCTTTTCACGTTGGAGATTAGCTGGACATTTGCCGGTTTAGTGCCTTGTTTCTTCTGCGCAGCTTGCACAAAGCTCATTGCGGCTTTCGCGGTTCGAGTTGTGCATCGCCGGAGCTCTGCGGGAAAGAGCGAGAGAAGAGCCGCGAAAGCTCCGAGTGCGGCCAGCTCGCGTGTAGCCGCGAATGTGCGCTGTTCGCCGGTTGCAGGGCGACTGCCTTCTGCGCGGCTGCTTCCAAGTTGACGGTAACTGCCAGCGTGCTAGCTGTGTAGGACAGTGAAGAGGCTGACGCGTGTGTGTCCGTAGAGCTGCTAGAAAGCGTACGTGACGAGCAGGAAGGGCTTTCAGAGCAGCCGGTTCTCGTCTTGCACAGTCGCCACACATCCGCACTTTTAGTGCCTCAGAACCCCGGGCAGCTTGCAAAACACGGCTGTAACTGTCCCAGCGCAAGCTGTTCAGGAAAGCACAGAAACGCGATGTTCGCGTGCTTTTAGCGCTGCTCGCAAGAAGCCTCCGGAGCAGGCACTTCTCGTGCAGCAACAACCGTGCCTGCTACGATCTTTCCTAGCCTCTTTTCCTCCGGGCAGCCGGCTTGAGCTGATGTGAAGTGTTGGTGGGCAAATCATCCAGAGAAGCGTCGCAATGCTTCTGGGCTGTTAGCAAGAGCTTTCCTTGCTGACCCTTTTCACGTTGGAGATTAGCTGGACATTTGCCGGTTTAGTGCCTTGTTTCTTCTGCGCAGCTTGCACAAAGCTCATTGCGGCTTTCGCGGTTCGAGTTGTGCATCGCCGGAGCTCTGCGGGAAAGAGCGAGAGAAGAGCCGCGAAAGCTCCGAGTGCGGCCAGCTCGCGTGTAGCCGCGAATGTGCGCTGTTCGCCGGTTGCAGGGCGACTGCCTTCTGCGCGGCTGCTTCCAAGTTGACGGTAACTGCCAGCGTGCTAGCTGTGTAGGACAGTGAAGAGGCTGACGCGTGTGTGTCCGTAGAGCTGCTAGAAAGCGTACGTGACGAGCAGGAAGGGCTTTCAGAGCAGCCGGTTCTCGTCTTGCACAGTCGCCACACATCCGCACTTTTAGTGCCTCAGAACCCCGGACAGCTTGCAAAACACGGCTGTAACTGTCCCAGCGCAAGCTGTTCAGGAAAGCACAGAAACGCGATGTTCGCGTGCTTTTAGCGCTGCTCGCAAGAAGCCTCCGGAGCAGGCACTTCTCGTGCAGCAACAACCGTGCCTGCTACGATCTTTCCTAGCCTCTTTTCCTCCGGGCAGCCGGCTTGAGCTGATGTGAAGTGTTGGTGGGCAAATCATCCAGAGAAGCGTCGCAATGCTTCTGGGCTGTTAGCAAGAGCTTTCCTTGCTGAGCCTTTTCACGTTGGAGATTAGCTGGACATTTGCCGGTTTAGTGCCTTGTTTCTTCTGCGCAGCTTGCACAAAGCTCATTGCGGCTTTCGCGGTTCGAGTTGTGCATCGCCGGAGCTCTGCGGGAAAGAGCGAGAGAAGAGCCGCGAAAGCTCCGAGTGCGGCCAGCTCGCGTGTAGCCGCGAATGTGCGCTGTTCGCCGGTTGCAGGGCGACTGCCTTCTGCGCGGCTGCTTCCAAGTTGACGGTAACTGCCAGCGTGCTAGCTGTGTAGGACAGTGAAGAGGCTGACGCGTGTGTGTCCGTAGAGCTGCTAGAAAGCGTACGTGACGAGCAGGAAGGGCTTTCAGAGCAGCCGGTTCTCGTCTTGCACAGTCGCCACACATCCGCACTTTTAGTGCCTCAGAACCCCGGGCAGCTTGCAAAACACGGCTGTAACTGTCCCAGCGCAAGCTGTTCAGGAAAGCACAGAAACGCGATGTTCGCGTGCTTTTAGCGCTGCTCGCAAGAAGCCTCCGGAGCAGGCACTTCTCGTGCAGCAACAACCGTGCCTGCTACGATCTTTCCTAGCCTCTTTTCCTCCGGGCAGCCGGCTTGAGCTGATGTGAAGTGTTGGTGGGCAAATCATCCAGAGAAGCGTCGCAATGCTTCTGGGCTGTTAGCAAGAGCTTTCCTTGCTGAGCCTTTTCACGTTGGAGATTAGCTGGACATTTGCCGGTTTAGTGCCTTGTTTCTTCTGCGCAGCTTGCACAAAGCTCATTGCGGCTTTCGCGGTTCGAGTTGTGCATCGCCGGAGCTCTGCGGGAAAGAGCGAGAGAAGAGCCGCGAAAGCTCCGAGTGCGGCCAGCTCGCGTGTAGCCGCGAATGTGCGCTGTTCGCCGGTTGCAGGGCGACTGCCTTCTGCGCGGCTGCTTCCAAGTTGACGGTAACTGCCAGCGTGCTAGCTGTGTAGGACAGTGAAGAGGCTGACGCGTGTGTGTCCGTAGAGCTGCTAGAAAGCGTACGTGACGAGCAGGAAGGGCTTTCAGAGCAGCCGGTTCTCGTCTTGCACAGTCGCCACACATCCGCACTTTTAGTGCCTCAGAACCCCGGACAGCTTGCAAAACACGGCTGTAACTGTCCCAGCGCAAGCTGTTCAGGAAAGCACAGAAACGCGATGTTCGCGTGCTTTTAGCGCTGCTCGCAAGAAGCCTCCGGAGCAGGCACTTCTCGTGCAGCAACAACCGTGCCTGCTACGATCTTTCCTAGCCTCTTTTCCTCCGGGCAGCCGGCTTGAGCTGATGTGAAGTGTTGGTGGGCAAATCATCCAGAGAAGCGTCGCAATGCTTCTGGGCTGTTAGCAAGAGCTTTCCTTGCTGAGCCTTTTCACGTTGGAGATTAGCTGGACATTTGCCGGTTTAGTGCCTTGTTTCTTCTGCGCAGCTTGCACAAAGCTCATTGCGGCTTTCGCGGTTCGAGTTGTGCATCGCCGGAGCTCTGCGGGAAAGAGCGAGAGAAGAGCCGCGAAAGCTCCGAGTGCGGCCAGCTCGCGTGTAGCCGCGAATGTGCGCTGTTCGCCGGTTGCAGGGCGACTGCCTTCTGCGCGGCTGCTTCCAAGTTGACGGTAACTGCCAGCGTGCTAGCTGTGTAGGACAGTGAAGAGGCTGACGCGTGTGTGTCCGTAGAGCTGCTAGAAAGCGTACGTGACGAGCAGGAAGGGCTTTCAGAGCAGCCGGTTCTCGTCTTGCACAGTCGCCACACATCCGCACTTTTAGTGCCTCAGAACCCCGGACAGCTTGCAAAACACGGCTGTAACTGTCCCAGCGCAAGCTGTTCAGGAAAGCACAGAAACGCGATGTTCGCGTGCTTTTAGCGCTGCTCGCAAGAAGCCTCCGGAGCAGGCACTTCTCGTGCAGCAACAACCGTGCCTGCTACGATCTTTCCTAGCCTCTTTTCCTCCGGGCAGCCGGCTTGAGCTGATGTGAAGTGTTGGTGGGCAAATCATCCAGAGAAGCGTCGCAATGCTTCTGGGCTGTTAGCAAGAGCTTTCCTTGCTGAGCCTTTTCACGTTGGAGATTAGCTGGACATTTGCCGGTTTAGTGCCTTGTTTCTTCTGCGCAGCTTGCACAAAGCTCATTGCGGCTTTCGCGGTTCGAGTTGTGCATCGCCGGAGCTCTGCGGGAAAGAGCGAGAGAAGAGCCGCGAAAGCTCCGAGTGCGGCCAGCTCGCGTGTAGCCGCGAATGTGCGCTGTTCGCCGGTTGCAGGGCGACTGCCTTCTGCGCGGCTGCTTCCAAGTTGACGGTAACTGCCAGCGTGCTAGCTGTGTAGGACAGTGAAGAGGCTGACGCGTGTGTGTCCGTTGAGCTGCTAGAAAGCGTACGTGACGAGCAGGAAGGGCTTTCAGAGCAGCCGGTTCTCGTCTTGCACAGTCGCCACACATCCGCACTTTTAGTGCCTCAGAACCCCGGACAGCTTGCAAAACACGGCTGTAACTGTCCCAGCGCAAGCTGTTCAGGAAAGCACAGAAACGCGATGTTCGCGTGCTTTTAGCGCTGCTCGCAAGAAGCCTCCGGAGCAGGCACTTCTCGTGCAGCAACAACCGTGCCTGCTACGATCTTTCCTAGCCTCTTTTCCTCCGGGCAGCCGGCTTGAGCTGATGTGAAGTGTTGGTGGGCAAATCATCCAGAGAAGCGTCGCAATGCTTCTGGGCTGTTAGCAAGAGCTTTCCTTGCTGAGCCTTTTCACGTTGGAGATTAGCTGGACATTTGCCGGTTTAGTGCCTTGTTTCTTCTGCGCAGCTTGCACAAAGCTCATTGCGGCTTTCGCGGTTCGAGTTGTGCATCGCCGGAGCTCTGCGGGAAAGAGCGAGAGAAGAGCCGCGAAAGCTCCGAGTGCGGCCAGCTCGCGTGTAGCCGCGAATGTGCGCTGTTCGCCGGTTGCAGGGCGACTGCCTTCTGCGCGGCTGCTTCCAAGTTGACGGTAACTGCCAGCGTGCTAGCTGTGTAGGACAGTGAAGAGGCTGACGCGTGTGTGTCCGTAGAGCTGCTAGAAAGCGTACGTGACGAGCAGGAAGGGCTTTCAGAGCAGCCGGTTCTCGTCTTGCACAGTCGCCACACATCCGCACTTTTAGTGCCTCAGAACCCCGGGCAGCTTGCAAAACACGGCTGTAACTGTCCCAGCGCAAGCTGTTCAGGAAAGCACAGAAACGCGATGTTCGCGTGCTTTTAGCGCTGCTCGCAAGAAGCCTCCGGAGCAGGCACTTCTCGTGCAGCAACAACCGTGCCTGCTACGATCTTTCCTAGCCTCTTTTCCTCCGGGCAGCCGGCTTGAGCTGATGTGAAGTGTTGGTGGGCAAATCATCCAGAGAAGCGTCGCAATGCTTCTGGGCTGTTAGCAAGAGCTTTCCTTGCTGACCCTTTTCACGTTGGAGATTAGCTGGACATTTGCCGGTTTAGTGCCTTGTTTCTTCTGCGCAGCTTGCACAAAGCTCATTGCGGCTTTCGCGGTTCGAGTTGTGCATCGCCGGAGCTCTGCGGGAAAGAGCGAGAGAAGAGCCGCGAAAGCTCCGAGTGCGGCCAGCTCGCGTGTAGCCGCGAATGTGCGCTGTTCGCCGGTTGCAGGGCGACTGCCTTCTGCGCGGCTGCTTCCAAGTTGACGGTAACTGCCAGCGTGCTAGCTGTGTAGGACAGTGAAGAGGCTGACGCGTGTGTGTCCGTAGAGCTGCTAGAAAGCGTACGTGACGAGCAGGAAGGGCTTTCAGAGCAGCCGGTTCTCGTCTTGCACAGTCGCCACACATCCGCACTTTTAGTGCCTCAGAACCCCGGACAGCTTGCAAAACACGGCTGTAACTGTCCCAGCGCAAGCTGTTCAGGAAAGCACAGAAACGCGATGTTCGCGTGCTTTTAGCGCTGCTCGCAAGAAGCCTCCGGAGCAGGCACTTCTCGTGCAGCAACAACCGTGCCTGCTACGATCTTTCCTAGCCTCTTTTCCTCCGGGCAGCCGGCTTGAGCTGATGTGAAGTGTTGGTGGGCAAATCATCCAGAGAAGCGTCGCAATGCTTCTGGGCTGTTAGCAAGAGCTTTCCTTGCTGAGCCTTTTCACGTTGGAGATTAGCTGGACATTTGCCGGTTTAGTGCCTTGTTTCTTCTGCGCAGCTTGCACAAAGCTCATTGCGGCTTTCGCGGTTCGAGTTGTGCATCGCCGGAGCTCTGCGGGAAAGAGCGAGAGAAGAGCCGCGAAAGCTCCGAGTGCGGCCAGCTCGCGTGTAGCCGCGAATGTGCGCTGTTCGCCGGTTGCAGGGCGAGTGCCTTCTGCGCGGCTGCTTCCAAGTTGACGGTAACTGCCAGCGTGCTAGCTGTGTAGGACAGTGAAGAGGCTGACGCGTGTGTGTCCGTAGAGCTGCTAGAAAGCGTACGTGACGAGCAGGAAGGGCTTTCAGAGCAGCCGGTTCTCGTCTTGCACAGTCGCCACACATCCGCACTTTTAGTGCCTCAGAACCCCGGACAGCTTGCAAAACACGGCTGTAACTGTCCCAGCGCAAGCTGTTCAGGAAAGCACAGAAACGCGATGTTCGCGTGCTTTTAGCGCTGCTCGCAAGAAGCCTCCGGAGCAGGCACTTCTCGTGCAGCAACAACCGTGCCTGCTACGATCTTTCCTAGCCTCTTTTCCTCCGGGCAGCCGGCTTGAGCTGATGTGAAGTGTTGGTGGGCAAATCATCCAGAGAAGCGTCGCAATGCTTCTGGGCTGTTAGCAAGAGCTTTCCTTGCTGAGCCTTTTCACGTTGGAGATTAGCTGGACATTTGCCGGTTTAGTGCCTTGTTTCTTCTGCGCAGCTTGCACAAAGCTCATTGCGGCTTTCGCGGTTCGAGTTGTGCATCGCCGGAGCTCTGCGGGAAAGAGCGAGAGAAGAGCCGCGAAAGCTCCGAGTGCGGCCAGCTCGCGTGTAGCCGCGAATGTGCGCTGTTCGCCGGTTGCAGGGCGACTGCCTTCTGCGCGGCTGCTTCCAAGTTGACGGTAACTGCCAGCGTGCTAGCTGTGTAGGACAGTGAAGAGGCTGACGCGTGTGTGTCCGTTGAGCTGCTAGAAAGCGTACGTGACGAGCAGGAAGGGCTTTCAGAGCAGCCGGTTCTCGTCTTGCACAGTCGCCACACATCCGCA
Source organism: Chlamydotis macqueenii (assembly GCF_036417535.1). NCBI lineage: Eukaryota > Metazoa > Chordata > Aves > Otidiformes > Otididae > Chlamydotis > Chlamydotis macqueenii. Next base: position 9,917 of record NW_028239064.1, read on the forward strand.
CTTTTAGTGCCTCAGAACCCCGGACAGCTTGCAAAACACGGCTGTAACTGTCCCAGCGCAAGCTGTTCAGGAAAGCACAGAAACGCGATGTTCGCGTGCTTTTAGCGCTGCTCGCAAGAAGCCTCCGGAGCAGGCACTTCTCGTGCAGCAACAACCGTGCCTGCTACGATCTTTCCTAGCCTCTTTTCCTCCGGGCAGCCGGCTTGAGCTGATGTGAAGTGTTGGTGGGCAAATCATCCAGAGAAGCGTCGCAATGCTTCTGGGCTGTTAGCAAGAGCTTTCCTTGCTGACCCTTTTCACGTTGGAGATTAGCTGGACATTTGCCGGTTTAGTGCCTTGTTTCTTCTGCGCAGCTTGCACAAAGCTCATTGCGGCTTTCGCGGTTCGAGTTGTGCATCGCCGGAGCTCTGCGGGAAAGAGCGAGAGAAGAGCCGCGAAAGCTCCGAGTGCGGCCAGCTCGCGTGTAGCCGCGAATGTGCGCTGTTCGCCGGTTGCAGGGCGACTGCCTTCTGCGCGGCTGCTTCCAAGTTGACGGTAACTGCCAGCGTGCTAGCTGTGTAGGACAGTGAAGAGGCTGACGCGTGTGTGTCCGTAGAGCTGCTAGAAAGCGTACGTGACGAGCAGGAAGGGCTTTCAGAGCAGCCGGTTCTCGTCTTGCACAGTCGCCACACATCCGCACTTTTAGTGCCTCAGAACCCCGGACAGCTTGCAAAACACGGCTGTAACTGTCCCAGCGCAAGCTGTTCAGGAAAGCACAGAAACGCGATGTTCGCGTGCTTTTAGCGCTGCTCGCAAGAAGCCTCCGGAGCAGGCACTTCTCGTGCAGCAACAACCGTGCCTGCTACGATCTTTCCTAGCCTCTTTTCCTCCGGGCAGCCGGCTTGAGCTGATGTGAAGTGTTGGTGGGCAAATCATCCAGAGAAGCGTCGCAATGCTTCTGGGCTGTTAGCAAGAGCTTTCCTTGCTGAGCCTTTTCACGTTGGAGATTAGCTGGACATTTGCCGGTTTAGTGCCTTGTTTCTTCTGCGCAGCTTGCACAAAGCTCATTGCGGCTTTCGCGGTTCGAGTTGTGCATCGCCGGAGCTCTGCGGGAAAGAGCGAGAGAAGAGCCGCGAAAGCTCCGAGTGCGGCCAGCTCGCGTGTAGCCGCGAATGTGCGCTGTTCGCCGGTTGCAGGGCGAGTGCCTTCTGCGCGGCTGCTTCCAAGTTGACGGTAACTGCCAGCGTGCTAGCTGTGTAGGACAGTGAAGAGGCTGACGCGTGTGTGTCCGTAGAGCTGCTAGAAAGCGTACGTGACGAGCAGGAAGGGCTTTCAGAGCAGCCGGTTCTCGTCTTGCACAGTCGCCACACATCCGCACTTTTAGTGCCTCAGAACCCCGGACAGCTTGCAAAACACGGCTGTAACTGTCCCAGCGCAAGCTGTTCAGGAAAGCACAGAAACGCGATGTTCGCGTGCTTTTAGCGCTGCTCGCAAGAAGCCTCCGGAGCAGGCACTTCTCGTGCAGCAACAACCGTGCCTGCTACGATCTTTCCTAGCCTCTTTTCCTCCGGGCAGCCGGCTTGAGCTGATGTGAAGTGTTGGTGGGCAAATCATCCAGAGAAGCGTCGCAATGCTTCTGGGCTGTTAGCAAGAGCTTTCCTTGCTGACCCTTTTCACGTTGGAGATTAGCTGGACATTTGCCGGTTTAGTGCCTTGTTTCTTCTGCGCAGCTTGCACAAAGCTCATTGCGGCTTTCGCGGTTCGAGTTGTGCATCGCCGGAGCTCTGCGGGAAAGAGCGAGAGAAGAGCCGCGAAAGCTCCGAGTGCGGCCAGCTCGCGTGTAGCCGCGAATGTGCGCTGTTCGCCGGTTGCAGGGCGACTGCCTTCTGCGCGGCTGCTTCCAAGTTGACGGTAACTGCCAGCGTGCTAGCTGTGTAGGACAGTGAAGAGGCTGACGCGTGTGTGTCCGTAGAGCTGCTAGAAAGCGTACGTGACGAGCAGGAAGGGCTTTCAGAGCAGCCGGTTCTCGTCTTGGACAGTCGCCACACATCCGCACTTTTAGTGCCTCAGAACCCCGGACAGCTTGCAAAACACGGCTGTAACTGTCCCAGCGCAAGCTGTTCAGGAAAGCACAGAAACGCGATGTTCGCGTGCTTTTAGCGCTGCTCGCAAGAAGCCTCCGGAGCAGGCACTTCTCGTGCAGCAACAACCGTGCCTGCTACGATCTTTCCTAGCCTCTTTTCCTCCGGGCAGCCGGCTTGAGCTGATGTGAAGTGTTGGTGGGCAAATCATCCAGAGAAGCGTCGCAATGCTTCTGGGCTGTTAGCAAGAGCTTTCCTTGCTGACCCTTTTCACGTTGGAGATTAGCTGGACATTTGCCGGTTTAGTGCCTTGTTTCTTCTGCGCAGCTTGCACAAAGCTCATTGCGGCTTTCGCGGTTCGAGTTGTGCATCGCCGGAGCTCTGCGGGAAAGAGCGAGAGAAGAGCCGCGAAAGCTCCGAGTGCGGCCAGCTCGCGTGTAGCCGCGAATGTGCGCTGTTCGCCGGTTGCAGGGCGACTGCCTTCTGCGCGGCTGCTTCCAAGTTGACGGTAACTGCCAGCGTGCTAGCTGTGTAGGACAGTGAAGAGGCTGACGCGTGTGTGTCCGTAGAGCTGCTAGAAAGCGTACGTGACGAGCAGGAAGGGCTTTCAGAGCAGCCGGTTCTCGTCTTGCACAGTCGCCACACATCCGCACTTTTAGTGCCTCAGAACCCCGGACAGCTTGCAAAACACGGCTGTAACTGTCCCAGCGCAAGCTGTTCAGGAAAGCACAGAAACGCGATGTTCGCGTGCTTTTAGCGCTGCTCGCAAGAAGCCTCCGGAGCAGGCACTTCTCGTGCAGCAACAACCGTGCCTGCTACGATCTTTCCTAGCCTCTTTTCCTCCGGGCAGCCGGCTTGAGCTGATGTGAAGTGTTGGTGGGCAAATCATCCAGAGAAGCGTCGCAATGCTTCTGGGCTGTTAGCAAGAGCTTTCCTTGCTGAGCCTTTTCACGTTGGAGATTAGCTGGACATTTGCCGGTTTAGTGCCTTGTTTCTTCTGCGCAGCTTGCACAAAGCTCATTGCGGCTTTCGCGGTTCGAGTTGTGCATCGCCGGAGCTCTGCGGGAAAGAGCGAGAGAAGAGCCGCGAAAGCTCCGAGTGCGGCCAGCTCGCGTGTAGCCGCGAATGTGCGCTGTTCGCCGGTTGCAGGGCGAGTGCCTTCTGCGCGGCTGCTTCCAAGTTGACGGTAACTGCCAGCGTGCTAGCTGTGTAGGACAGTGAAGAGGCTGACGCGTGTGTGTCCGTAGAGCTGCTAGAAAGCGTACGTGACGAGCAGGAAGGGCTTTCAGAGCAGCCGGTTCTCGTCTTGCACAGTCGCCACACATCCGCACTTTTAGTGCCTCAGAACCCCGGACAGCTTGCAAAACACGGCTGTAACTGTCCCAGCGCAAGCTGTTCAGGAAAGCACAGAAACGCGATGTTCGCGTGCTTTTAGCGCTGCTCGCAAGAAGCCTCCGGAGCAGGCACTTCTCGTGCAGCAACAACCGTGCCTGCTACGATCTTTCCTAGCCTCTTTTCCTCCGGGCAGCCGGCTTGAGCTGATGTGAAGTGTTGGTGGGCAAATCATCCAGAGAAGCGTCGCAATGCTTCTGGGCTGTTAGCAAGAGCTTTCCTTGCTGAGCCTTTTCACGTTGGAGATTAGCTGGACATTTGCCGGTTTAGTGCCTTGTTTCTTCTGCGCAGCTTGCACAAAGCTCATTGCGGCTTTCGCGGTTCGAGTTGTGCATCGCCGGAGCTCTGCGGGAAAGAGCGAGAGAAGAGCCGCGAAAGCTCCGAGTGCGGCCAGCTCGCGTGTAGCCGCGAATGTGCGCTGTTCGCCGGTTGCAGGGCGACTGCCTTCTGCGCGGCTGCTTCCAAGTTGACGGTAACTGCCAGCGTGCTAGCTGTGTAGGACAGTGAAGAGGCTGACGCGTGTGTGTCCGTAGAGCTGCTAGAAAGCGTACGTGACGAGCAGGAAGGGCTTTCAGAGCAGCCGGTTCTCGTCTTGCACAGTCGCCACACATCCGCACTTTTAGTGCCTCAGAACCCCGGACAGCTTGCAAAACACGGCTGTAACTGTCCCAGCGCAAGCTGTTCAGGAAAGCACAGAAACGCGATGTTCGCGTGCTTTTAGCGCTGCTCGCAAGAAGCCTCCGGAGCAGGCACTTCTCGTGCAGCAACAACCGTGCCTGCTACGATCTTTCCTAGCCTCTTTTCCTCCGGGCAGCCGGCTTGAGCTGATGTGAAGTGTTGGTGGGCAAATCATCCAGAGAAGCGTCGCAATGCTTCTGGGCTGTTAGCAAGAGCTTTCCTTGCTGAGCCTTTTCACGTTGGAGATTAGCTGGACATTTGCCGGTTTAGTGCCTTGTTTCTTCTGCGCAGCTTGCACAAAGCTCATTGCGGCTTTCGCGGTTCGAGTTGTGCATCGCCGGAGCTCTGCGGGAAAGAGCGAGAGAAGAGCCGCGAAAGCTCCGAGTGCGGCCAGCTCGCGTGTAGCCGCGAATGTGCGCTGTTCGCCGGTTGCAGGGCGACTGCCTTCTGCGCGGCTGCTTCCAAGTTGACGGTAACTGCCAGCGTGCTAGCTGTGTAGGACAGTGAAGAGGCTGACGCGTGTGTGTCCGTAGAGCTGCTAGAAAGCGTACGTGACGAGCAGGAAGGGCTTTCAGAGCAGCCGGTTCTCGTCTTGCACAGTCGCCACACATCCGCACTTTTAGTGCCTCAGAACCCCGGACAGCTTGCAAAACACGGCTGTAACTGTCCCAGCGCAAGCTGTTCAGGAAAGCACAGAAACGCGATGTTCGCGTGCTTTTAGCGCTGCTCGCAAGAAGCCTCCGGAGCAGGCACTTCTCGTGCAGCAACAACCGTGCCTGCTACGATCTTTCCTAGCCTCTTTTCCTCCGGGCAGCCGGCTTGAGCTGATGTGAAGTGTTGGTGGGCAAATCATCCAGAGAAGCGTCGCAATGCTTCTGGGCTGTTAGCAAGAGCTTTCCTTGCTGAGCCTTTTCACGTTGGAGATTAGCTGGACATTTGCCGGTTTAGTGCCTTGTTTCTTCTGCGCAGCTTGCACAAAGCTCATTGCGGCTTTCGCGGTTCGAGTTGTGCATCGCCGGAGCTCTGCGGGAAAGAGCGAGAGAAGAGCCGCGAAAGCTCCGAGTGCGGCCAGCTCGCGTGTAGCCGCGAATGTGCGCTGTTCGCCGGTTGCAGGGCGACTGCCTTCTGCGCGGCTGCTTCCAAGTTGACGGTAACTGCCAGCGTGCTAGCTGTGTAGGACAGTGAAGAGGCTGACGCGTGTGTGTCCGTTGAGCTGCTAGAAAGCGTACGTGACGAGCAGGAAGGGCTTTCAGAGCAGCCGGTTGTCGTCTTGCACAGTCGCCACACATCCGCACTTTTAGTGCCTCAGAACCCCGGACAGCTTGCAAAACACGGCTGTAACTGTCCCAGCGCAAGCTGTTCAGGAAAGCACAGAAACGCGATGTTCGCGTGCTTTTAGCGCTGCTCGCAAGAAGCCTCCGGAGCAGGCACTTCTCGTGCAGCAACAACCGTGCCTGCTACGATCTTTCCTAGCCTCTTTTCCTCCGGGCAGCCGGCTTGAGCTGATGTGAAGTGTTGGTGGGCAAATCATCCAGAGAAGCGTCGCAATGCTTCTGGGCTGTTAGCAAGAGCTTTCCTTGCTGAGCCTTTTCACGTTGGAGATTAGCTGGACATTTGCCGGTTTAGTGCCTTGTTTCTTCTGCGCAGCTTGCACAAAGCTCATTGCGGCTTTCGCGGTTCGAGTTGTGCATCGCCGGAGCTCTGCGGGAAAGAGCGAGAGAAGAGCCGCGAAAGCTCCGAGTGCGGCCAGCTCGCGTGTAGCCGCGAATGTGCGCTGTTCGCCGGTTGCAGGGCGACTGCCTTCTGCGCGGCTGCTTCCAAGTTGACGGTAACTGCCAGCGTGCTAGCTGTGTAGGACAGTGAAGAGGCTGACGCGTGTGTGTCCGTAGAGCTGCTAGAAAGCGTACGTGACGAGCAGGAAGGGCTTTCAGAGCAGCCGGTTCTCGTCTTGCACAGTCGCCACACATCCGCACTTTTAGTGCCTCAGAACCCCGGACAGCTTGCAAAACACGGCTGTAACTGTCCCAGCGCAAGCTGTTCAGGAAAGCACAGAAACGCGATGTTCGCGTGCTTTTAGCGCTGCTCGCAAGAAGCCTCCGGAGCAGGCACTTCTCGTGCAGCAACAACCGTGCCTGCTACGATCTTTCCTAGCCTCTTTTCCTCCGGGCAGCCGGCTTGAGCTGATGTGAAGTGTTGGTGGGCAAATCATCCAGAGAAGCGTCGCAATGCTTCTGGGCTGTTAGCAAGAGCTTTCCTTGCTGAGCCTTTTCACGTTGGAGATTAGCTGGACATTTGCCGGTTTAGTGCCTTGTTTCTTCTGCGCAGCTTGCACAAAGCTCGTTGCGGCTTTCGCGGTTCGAGTTGTGCATCGCCGGAGCTCTGCGGGAAAGAGCGAGAGAAGAGCCGCGAAAGCTCCGAGTGCGGCCAGCTCGCGTGTAGCCGCGAATGTGCGCTGTTCGCCGGTTGCAGGGCGAGTGCCTTCTGCGCGGCTGCTTCCAAGTTGACGGTAACTGCCAGCGTGCTAGCTGTGTAGGACAGTGAAGAGGCTGACGCGTGTGTGTCCGTAGAGCTGCTAGAAAGCGTACGTGACGAGCAGGAAGGGCTTTCAGAGCAGCCGGTTCTCGTCTTGCACAGTCGCCACACATCCGCACTTTTAGTGCCTCAGAACCCCGGACAGCTTGCAAAACACGGCTGTAACTGTCCCAGCGCAAGCTGTTCAGGAAAGCACAGAAACGCGATGTTCGCGTGCTTTTAGCGCTGCTCGCAAGAAGCCTCCGGAGCAGGCACTTCTCGTGCAGCAACAACCGTGCCTGCTACGATCTTTCCTAGCCTCTTTTCCTCCGGGCAGCCGGCTTGAGCTGATGTGAAGTGTTGGTGGGCAAATCATCCAGAGAAGCGTCGCAATGCTTCTGGGCTGTTAGCAAGAGCTTTCCTTGCTGAGCCTTTTCACGTTGGAGATTAGCTGGACATTTGCCGGTTTAGTGCCTTGTTTCTTCTGCGCAGCTTGCACAAAGCTCATTGCGGCTTTCGCGGTTCGAGTTGTGCATCGCCGGAGCTCTGCGGGAAAGAGCGAGAGAAGAGCCGCGAAAGCTCCGAGTGCGGCCAGCTCGCGTGTAGCCGCGAATGTGCGCTGTTCGCCGGTTGCAGGGCGACTGCCTTCTGCGCGGCTGCTTCCAAGTTGACGGTAACTGCCAGCGTGCTAGCTGTGTAGGACAGTGAAGAGGCTGACGCGTGTGTGTCCGTAGAGCTGCTAGAAAGCGTACGTGACGAGCAGGAAGGGCTTTCAGAGCAGCCGGTTCTCGTCTTGGACAGTCGCCACACATCCGCACTTTTAGTGCCTCAGAACCCCGGACAGCTTGCAAAACACGGCTGTAACTGTCCCAGCGCAAGCTGTTCAGGAAAGCACAGAAACGCGATGTTCGCGTGCTTTTAGCGCTGCTCGCAAGAAGCCTCCGGAGCAGGCACTTCTCGTGCAGCAACAACCGTGCCTGCTACGATCTTTCCTAGCCTCTTTTCCTCCGGGCAGCCGGCTTGAGCTGATGTGAAGTGTTGGTGGGCAAATCATCCAGAGAAGCGTCGCAATGCTTCTGGGCTGTTAGCAAGAGCTTTCCTTGCTGACCCTTTTCACGTTGGAGATTAGCTGGACATTTGCCGGTTTAGTGCCTTGTTTCTTCTGCGCAGCTTGCACAAAGCTCATTGCGGCTTTCGCGGTTCGAGTTGTGCATCGCCGGAGCTCTGCGGGAAAGAGCGAGAGAAGAGCCGCGAAAGCTCCGAGTGCGGCCAGCTCGCGTGTAGCCGCGAATGTGCGCTGTTCGCCGGTTGCAGGGCGACTGCCTTCTGCGCGGCTGCTTCCAAGTTGACGGTAACTGCCAGCGTGCTAGCTGTGTAGGACAGTGAAGAGGCTGACGCGTGTGTGTCCGTAGAGCTGCTAGAAAGCGTACGTGACGAGCAGGAAGGGCTTTCAGAGCAGCCGGTTCTCGTCTTGCACAGTCGCCACACATCCGCACTTTTAGTGCCTCAGAACCCCGGACAGCTTGCAAAACACGGCTGTAACTGTCCCAGCGCAAGCTGTTCAGGAAAGCACAGAAACGCGATGTTCGCGTGCTTTTAGCGCTGCTCGCAAGAAGCCTCCGGAGCAGGCACTTCTCGTGCAGCAACAACCGTGCCTGCTACGATCTTTCCTAGCCTCTTTTCCTCCGGGCAGCCGGCTTGAGCTGATGTGAAGTGTTGGTGGGCAAATCATCCAGAGAAGCGTCGCAATGCTTCTGGGCTGTTAGCAAGAGCTTTCCTTGCTGAGCCTTTTCACGTTGGAGATTAGCTGGACATTTGCCGGTTTAGTGCCTTGTTTCTTCTGCGCAGCTTGCACAAAGCTCATTGCGGCTTTCGCGGTTCGAGTTGTGCATCGCCGGAGCTCTGCGGGAAAGAGCGAGAGAAGAGCCGCGAAAGCTCCGAGTGCGGCCAGCTCGCGTGTAGCCGCGAATGTGCGCTGTTCGCCGGTTGCAGGGCGACTGCCTTCTGCGCGGCTGCTTCCAAGTTGACGGTAACTGCCAGCGTGCTAGCTGTGTAGGACAGTGAAGAGGCTGACGCGTGTGTGTCCGTAGAGCTGCTAGAAAGCGTACGTGACGAGCAGGAAGGGCTTTCAGAGCAGCCGGTTCTCGTCTTGCACAGTCGCCACACATCCGCACTTTTAGTGCCTCAGAACCCCGGACAGCTTGCAAAACACGGCTGTAACTGTCCCAGCGCAAGCTGTTCAGGAAAGCACAGAAACGCGATGTTCGCGTGCTTTTAGCGCTGCTCGCAAGAAGCCTCCGGAGCAGGCACTTCTCGTGCAGCAACAACCGTGCCTGCTACGATCTTTCCTAGCCTCTTTTCCTCCGGGCAGCCGGCTTGAGCTGATGTGAAGTGTTGGTGGGCAAATCATCCAGAGAAGCGTCGCAATGCTTCTGGGCTGTTAGCAAGAGCTTTCCTTGCTGAGCCTTTTCACGTTGGAGATTAGCTGGACATTTGCCGGTTTAGTGCCTTGTTTCTTCTGCGCAGCTTGCACAAAGCTCATTGCGGCTTTCGCGGTTCGAGTTGTGCATCGCCGGAGCTCTGCGGGAAAGAGCGAGAGAAGAGCCGCGAAAGCTCCGAGTGCGGCCAGCTCGCGTGTAGCCGCGAATGTGCGCTGTTCGCCGGTTGCAGGGCGAGTGCCTTCTGCGCGGCTGCTTCCAAGTTGACGGTAACTGCCAGCGTGCTAGCTGTGTAGGACAGTGAAGAGGCTGACGCGTGTGTGTCCGTAGAGCTGCTAGAAAGCGTACGTGACGAGCAGGAAGGGCTTTCAGAGCAGCCGGTTCTCGTCTTGCACAGTCGCCACACATCCGCACTTTTAGTGCCTCAGAACCCCGGACAGCTTGCAAAACACGGCTGTAACTGTCCCAGCGCAAGCTGTTCAGGAAAGCACAGAAACGCGATGTTCGCGTGCTTTTAGCGCTGCTCGCAAGAAGCCTCCGGAGCAGGCACTTCTCGTGCAGCAACAACCGTGCCTGCTACGATCTTTCCTAGCCTCTTTTCCTCCGGGCAGCCGGCTTGAGCTGATGTGAAGTGTTGGTGGGCAAATCATCCAGAGAAGCGTCGCAATGCTTCTGGGCTGTTAGCAAGAGCTTTCCTTGCTGAGCCTTTTCACGTTGGAGATTAGCTGGACATTTGCCGGTTTAGTGCCTTGTTTCTTCTGCGCAGCTTGCACAAAGCTCATTGCGGCTTTCGCGGTTCGAGTTGTGCATCGCCGGAGCTCTGCGGGAAAGAGCGAGAGAAGAGCCGCGAAAGCTCCGAGTGCGGCCAGCTCGCGTGTAGCCGCGAATGTGCGCTGTTCGCCGGTTGCAGGGCGACTGCCTTCTGCGCGGCTGCTTCCAAGTTGACGGTAACTGCCAGCGTGCTAGCTGTGTAGGACAGTGAAGAGGCTGACGCGTGTGTGTCCGTAGAGCTGCTAGAAAGCGTACGTGACGAGCAGGAAGGGCTTTCAGAGCAGCCGGTTCTCGTCTTGCACAGTCGCCACACATCCGCACTTTTAGTGCCTCAGAACCCCGGACAGCTTGCAAAACACGGCTGTAACTGTCCCAGCGCAAGCTGTTCAGGAAAGCACAGAAACGCGATGTTCGCGTGCTTTTAGCGCTGCTCGCAAGAAGCCTCCGGAGCAGGCACTTCTCGTGCAGCAACAACCGTGCCTGCTACGATCTTTCCTAGCCTCTTTTCCTCCGGGCAGCCGGCTTGAGCTGATGTGAAGTGTTGGTGGGCAAATCATCCAGAGAAGCGTCGCAATGCTTCTGGGCTGTTAGCAAGAGCTTTCCTTGCTGAGCCTTTTCACGTTGGAGATTAGCTGGACATTTGCCGGTTTAGTGCCTTGTTTCTTCTGCGCAGCTTGCACAAAGCTCATTGCGGCTTTCGCGGTTCGAGTTGTGCATCGCCGGAGCTCTGCGGGAAAGAGCGAGAGAAGAGCCGCGAAAGCTCCGAGTGCGGCCAGCTCGCGTGTAGCCGCGAATGTGCGCTGTTCGCCGGTTGCAGGGCGACTGCCTTCTGCGCGGCTGCTTCCAAGTTGACGGTAACTGCCAGCGTGCTAGCTGTGTAGGACAGTGAAGAGGCTGACGCGTGTGTGTCCGTAGAGCTGCTAGAAAGCGTACGTGACGAGCAGGAAGGGCTTTCAGAGCAGCCGGTTCTCGTCTTGGACAGTCGCCACACATCCGCACTTTTAGTGCCTCAGAACCCCGGACAGCTTGCAAAACACGGCTGTAACTGTCCCAGCGCAAGCTGTTCAGGAAAGCACAGAAACGCGATGTTCGCGTGCTTTTAGCGCTGCTCGCAAGAAGCCTCCGGAGCAGGCACTTCTCGTGCAGCAACAACCGTGCCTGCTACGATCTTTCCTAGCCTCTTTTCCTCCGGGCAGCCGGCTTGAGCTGATGTGAAGTGTTGGTGGGCAAATCATCCAGAGAAGCGTCGCAATGCTTCTGGGCTGTTAGCAAGAGCTTTCCTTGCTGAGCCTTTTCACGTTGGAGATTAGCTGGACATTTGCCGGTTTAGTGCCTTGTTTCTTCTGCGCAGCTTGCACAAAGCTCATTGCGGCTTTCGCGGTTCGAGTTGTGCATCGCCGGAGCTCTGCGGGAAAGAGCGAGAGAAGAGCCGCGAAAGCTCCGAGTGCGGCCAGCTCGCGTGTAGCCGCGAATGTGCGCTGTTCGCCGGTTGCAGGGCGACTGCCTTCTGCGCGGCTGCTTCCAAGTTGACGGTAACTGCCAGCGTGCTAGCTGTGTAGGACAGTGAAGAGGCTGACGCGTGTGTGTCCGTTGAGCTGCTAGAAAGCGTACGTGACGAGCAGGAAGGGCTTTCAGAGCAGCCGGTTCTCGTCTTGCACAGTCGCCACACATCCGCACTTTTAGTGCCTCAGAACCCCGGACAGCTTGCAAAACACGGCTGTAACTGTCCCAGCGCAAGCTGTTCAGGAAAGCACAGAAACGCGATGTTCGCGTGCTTTTAGCGCTGCTCGCAAGAAGCCTCCGGAGCAGGCACTTCTCGTGCAGCAACAACCGTGCCTGCTACGATCTTTCCTAGCCTCTTTTCCTCCGGGCAGCCGGCTTGAGCTGATGTGAAGTGTTGGTGGGCAAATCATCCAGAGAAGCGTCGCAATGCTTCTGGGCTGTTAGCAAGAGCTTTCCTTGCTGAGCCTTTTCACGTTGGAGATTAGCTGGACATTTGCCGGTTTAGTGCCTTGTTTCTTCTGCGCAGCTTGCACAAAGCTCATTGCGGCTTTCGCGGTTCGAGTTGTGCATCGCCGGAGCTCTGCGGGAAAGAGCGAGAGAAGAGCCGCGAAAGCTCCGAGTGCGGCCAGCTCGCGTGTAGCCGCGAATGTGCGCTGTTCGCCGGTTGCAGGGCGAGTGCCTTCTGCGCGGCTGCTTCCAAGTTGACGGTAACTGCCAGCGTGCTAGCTGTGTAGGACAGTGAAGAGGCTGACGCGTGTGTGTCCGTAGAGCTGCTAGAAAGCGTACGTGACGAGCAGGAAGGGCTTTCAGAGCAGCCGGTTCTCGTCTTGCACAGTCGCCACACATCCGCACTTTTAGTGCCTCAGAACCCCGGACAGCTTGCAAAACACGGCTGTAACTGTCCCAGCGCAAGCTGTTCAGGAAAGCACAGAAACGCGATGTTCGCGTGCTTTTAGCGCTGCTCGCAAGAAGCCTCCGGAGCAGGCACTTCTCGTGCAGCAACAACCGTGCCTGCTACGATCTTTCCTAGCCTCTTTTCCTCCGGGCAGCCGGCTTGAGCTGATGTGAAGTGTTGGTGGGCAAATCATCCAGAGAAGCGTCGCAATGCTTCTGGGCTGTTAGCAAGAGCTTTCCTTGCTGACCCTTTTCACGTTGGAGATTAGCTGGACATTTGCCGGTTTAGTGCCTTGTTTCTTCTGCGCAGCTTGCACAAAGCTCATTGCGGCTTTCGCGGTTCGAGTTGTGCATCGCCGGAGCTCTGCGGGAAAGAGCGAGAGAAGAGCCGCGAAAGCTCCGAGTGCGGCCAGCTCGCGTGTAGCCGCGAATGTGCGCTGTTCGCCGGTTGCAGGGCGACTGCCTTCTGCGCGGCTGCTTCCAAGTTGACGGTAACTGCCAGCGTGCTAGCTGTGTAGGACAGTGAAGAGGCTGACGCGTGTGTGTCCGTAGAGCTGCTAGAAAGCGTACGTGACGAGCAGGAAGGGCTTTCAGAGCAGCCGGTTCTCGTCTTGCACAGTCGCCACACATCCGCACTTTTAGTGCCTCAGAACCCCGGACAGCTTGCAAAACACGGCTGTAACTGTCCCAGCGCAAGCTGTTCAGGAAAGCACAGAAACGCGATGTTCGCGTGCTTTTAGCGCTGCTCGCAAGAAGCCTCCGGAGCAGGCACTTCTCGTGCAGCAACAACCGTGCCTGCTACGATCTTTCCTAGCCTCTTTTCCTCCGGGCAGCCGGCTTGAGCTGATGTGAAGTGTTGGTGGGCAAATCATCCAGAGAAGCGTCGCAATGCTTCTGGGCTGTTAGCAAGAGCTTTCCTTGCTGACCCTTTTCACGTTGGAGATTAGCTGGACATTTGCCGGTTTAGTGCCTTGTTTCTTCTGCGCAGCTTGCACAAAGCTCATTGCGGCTTTCGCGGTTCGAGTTGTGCATCGCCGGAGCTCTGCGGGAAAGAGCGAGAGAAGAGCCGCGAAAGCTCCGAGTGCGGCCAGCTCGCGTGTAGCCGCGAATGTGCGCTGTTCGCCGGTTGCAGGGCGAGTGCCTTCTGCGCGGCTGCTTCCAAGTTGACGGTAACTGCCAGCGTGCTAGCTGTGTAGGACAGTGAAGAGGCTGACGCGTGTGTGTCCGTAGAGCTGCTAGAAAGCGTACGTGACGAGCAGGAAGGGCTTTCAGAGCAGCCGGTTCTCGTCTTGCACAGTCGCCACACATCCGCACTTTTAGTGCCTCAGAACCCCGGACAGCTTGCAAAACACGGCTGTAACTGTCCCAGCGCAAGCTGTTCAGGAAAGCACAGAAACGCGATGTTCGCGTGCTTTTAGCGCTGCTCGCAAGAAGCCTCCGGAGCAGGCACTTCTCGTGCAGCAACAACCGTGCCTGCTACGATCTTTCCTAGCCTCTTTTCCTCCGGGCAGCCGGCTTGAGCTGATGTGAAGTGTTGGTGGGCAAATCATCCAGAGAAGCGTCGCAATGCTTCTGGGCTGTTAGCAAGAGCTTTCCTTGCTGACCCTTTTCACGTTGGAGATTAGCTGGACATTTGCCGGTTTAGTGCCTTGTTTCTTCTGCGCAGCTTGCACAAAGCTCATTGCGGCTTTCGCGGTTCGAGTTGTGCATCGCCGGAGCTCTGCGGGAAAGAGCGAGAGAAGAGCCGCGAAAGCTCCGAGTGCGGCCAGCTCGCGTGTAGCCGCGAATGTGCGCTGTTCGCCGGTTGCAGGGCGACTGCCTTCTGCGCGGCTGCTTCCAAGTTGACGGTAACTGCCAGCGTGCTAGCTGTGTAGGACAGTGAAGAGGCTGACGCGTGTGTGTCCGTAGAGCTGCTAGAAAGCGTACGTGACGAGCAGGAAGGGCTTTCAGAGCAGCCGGTTCTCGTCTTGCACAGTCGCCACACATCCGCACTTTTAGTGCCTCAGAACCCCGGACAGCTTGCAAAACACGGCTGTAACTGTCCCAGCGCAAGCTGTTCAGGAAAGCACAGAAACGCGATGTTCGCGTGCTTTTAGCGCTGCTCGCAAGAAGCCTCCGGAGCAGGCACTTCTCGTGCAGCAACAACCGTGCCTGCTACGATCTTTCCTAGCCTCTTTTCCTCCGGGCAGCCGGCTTGAGCTGATGTGAAGTGTTGGTGGGCAAATCATCCAGAGAAGCGTCGCAATGCTTCTGGGCTGTTAGCAAGAGCTTTCCTTGCTGACCCTTTTCACGTTGGAGATTAGCTGGACATTTGCCGGTTTAGTGCCTTGTTTCTTCTGCGCAGCTTGCACAAAGCTCATTGCGGCTTTCGCGGTTCGAGTTGTGCATCGCCGGAGCTCTGCGGGAAAGAGCGAGAGAAGAGCCGCGAAAGCTCCGAGTGCGGCCAGCTCGCGTGTAGCCGCGAATGTGCGCTGTTCGCCGGTTGCAGGGCGAGTGCCTTCTGCGCGGCTGCTTCCAAGTTGACGGTAACTGCCAGCGTGCTAGCTGTGTAGGACAGTGAAGAGGCTGACGCGTGTGTGTCCGTAGAGCTGCTAGAAAGCGTACGTGACGAGCAGGAAGGGCTTTCAGAGCAGCCGGTTCTCGTCTTGCACAGTCGCCACACATCCGCACTTTTAGTGCCTCAGAACCCCGGACAGCTTGCAAAACACGGCTGTAACTGTCCCAGCGCAAGCTGTTCAGGAAAGCACAGAAACGCGATGTTCGCGTGCTTTTAGCGCTGCTCGCAAGAAGCCTCCGGAGCAGGCACTTCTCGTGCAGCAACAACCGTGCCTGCTACGATCTTTCCTAGCCTCTTTTCCTCCGGGCAGCCGGCTTGAGCTGATGTGAAGTGTTGGTGGGCAAATCATCCAGAGAAGCGTCGCAATGCTTCTGGGCTGTTAGCAAGAGCTTTCCTTGCTGAGCCTTTTCACGTTGGAGATTAGCTGGACATTTGCCGGTTTAGTGCCTTGTTTCTTCTGCGCAGCTTGCACAAAGCTCATTGCGGCTTTCGCGGTTCGAGTTGTGCATCGCCGGAGCTCTGCGGGAAAGAGCGAGAGAAGAGCCGCGAAAGCTCCGAGTGCGGCCAGCTCGCGTGTAGCCGCGAATGTGCGCTGTTCGCCGGTTGCAGGGCGACTGCCTTCTGCGCGGCTGCTTCCAAGTTGACGGTAACTGCCAGCGTGCTAGCTGTGTAGGACAGTGAAGAGGCTGACGCGTGTGTGTCCGTAGAGCTGCTAGAAAGCGTACGTGACGAGCAGGAAGGGCTTTCAGAGCAGCCGGTTCTCGTCTTGCACAGTCGCCACACATCCGCACTTTTAGTGCCTCAGAACCCCGGACAGCTTGCAAAACACGGCTGTAACTGTCCCAGCGCAAGCTGTTCAGGAAAGCACAGAAACGCGATGTTCGCGTGCTTTTAGCGCTGCTCGCAAGAAGCCTCCGGAGCAGGCACTTCTCGTGCAGCAACAACCGTGCCTGCTACGATCTTTCCTAGCCTCTTTTCCTCCGGGCAGCCGGCTTGAGCTGATGTGAAGTGTTGGTGGGCAAATCATCCAGAGAAGCGTCGCAATGCTTCTGGGCTGTTAGCAAGAGCTTTCCTTGCTGAGCCTTTTCACGTTGGAGATTAGCTGGACATTTGCCGGTTTAGTGCCTTGTTTCTTCTGCGCAGCTTGCACAAAGCTCATTGCGGCTTTCGCGGTTCGAGTTGTGCATCGCCGGAGCTCTGCGGGAAAGAGCGAGAGAAGAGCCGCGAAAGCTCCGAGTGCGGCCAGCTCGCGTGTAGCCGCGAATGTGCGCTGTTCGCCGGTTGCAGGGCGAGTGCCTTCTGCGCGGCTGCTTCCAAGTTGACGGTAACTGCCAGCGTGCTAGCTGTGTAGGACAGTGAAGAGGCTGACGCGTGTGTGTCCGTAGAGCTGCTAGAAAGCGTACGTGACGAGCAGGAAGGGCTTTCAGAGCAGCCGGTTCTCGTCTTGCACAGTCGCCACACATCCGCACTTTTAGTGCCTCAGAACCCCGGACAGCTTGCAAAACACGGCTGTAACTGTCCCAGCGCAAGCTGTTCAGGAAAGCACAGAAACGCGATGTTCGCGTGCTTTTAGCGCTGCTCGCAAGAAGCCTCCGGAGCAGGCACTTCTCGTGCAGCAACAACCGTGCCTGCTACGATCTTTCCTAGCCTCTTTTCCTCCGGGCAGCCGGCTTGAGCTGATGTGAAGTGTTGGTGGGCAAATCATCCAGAGAAGCGTCGCAATGCTTCTGGGCTGTTAGCAAGAGCTTTCCTTGCTGACCCTTTTCACGTTGGAGATTAGCTGGACATTTGCCGGTTTAGTGCCTTGTTTCTTCTGCGCAGCTTGCACAAAGCTCATTGCGGCTTTCGCGGTTCGAGTTGTGCATCGCCGGAGCTCTGCGGGAAAGAGCGAGAGAAGAGCCGCGAAAGCTCCGAGTGCGGCCAGCTCGCGTGTAGCCGCGAATGTGCGCTGTTCGCCGGTTGCAGGGCGACTGCCTTCTGCGCGGCTGCTTCCAAGTTGACGGTAACTGCCAGCGTGCTAGCTGTGTAGGACAGTGAAGAGGCTGACGCGTGTGTGTCCGTAGAGCTGCTAGAAAGCGTACGTGACGAGCAGGAAGGGCTTTCAGAGCAGCCGGTTCTCGTCTTGCACAGTCGCCACACATCCGCACTTTTAGTGCCTCAGAACCCCGGACAGCTTGCAAAACACGGCTGTAACTGTCCCAGCGCAAGCTGTTCAGGAAAGCACAGAAACGCGATGTTCGCGTGCTTTTAGCGCTGCTCGCAAGAAGCCTCCGGAGCAGGCACTTCTCGTGCAGCAACAACCGTGCCTGCTACGATCTTTCCTAGCCTCTTTTCCTCCGGGCAGCCGGCTTGAGCTGATGTGAAGTGTTGGTGGGCAAATCATCCAGAGAAGCGTCGCAATGCTTCTGGGCTGTTAGCAAGAGCTTTCCTTGCTGAGCCTTTTCACGTTGGAGATTAGCTGGACATTTGCCGGTTTAGTGCCTTGTTTCTTCTGCGCAGCTTGCACAAAGCTCATTGCGGCTTTCGCGGTTCGGGTTGTGCATCGCCGGAGCTCTGCGGGAAAGAGCGAGAGAAGAGCCGCGAAAGCTCCGAGTGCGGCCAGCTCGCGTGTAGCCGCGAATGTGCGCTGTTCGCCGGTTGCAGGGCGACTGCCTTCTGCGCGGCTGCTTCCAAGTTGACGGTAACTGCCAGCGTGCTAGCTGTGTAGGACAGTGAAGAGGCTGACGCGTGTGTGTCCGTAGAGCTGCTAGAAAGCGTACGTGACGAGCAGGAAGGGCTTTCAGAGCAGCCGGTTCTCGTCTTGCACAGTCGCCACACATCCGCACTTTTAGTGCCTCAGAACCCCGGACAGCTTGCAAAACACGGCTGTAACTGTCCCAGCGCAAGCTGTTCAGGAAAGCACAGAAACGCGATGTTCGCGTGCTTTTAGCGCTGCTCGCAAGAAGCCTCCGGAGCAGGCACTTCTCGTGCAGCAACAACCGTGCCTGCTACGATCTTTCCTAGCCTCTTTTCCTCCGGGCAGCCGGCTTGAGCTGATGTGAAGTGTTGGTGGGCAAATCATCCAGAGAAGCGTCGCAATGCTTCTGGGCTGTTAGCAAGAGCTTTCCTTGCTGAGCCTTTTCACGTTGGAGATTAGCTGGACATTTGCCGGTTTAGTGCCTTGTTTCTTCTGCGCAGCTTGCACAAAGCTCATTGCGGCTTTCGCGGTTCGAGTTGTGCATCGCCGGAGCTCTGCGGGAAAGAGCGAGAGAAGAGCCGCGAAAGCTCCGAGTGCGGCCAGCTCGCGTGTAGCCGCGAATGTGCGCTGTTCGCCGGTTGCAGGGCGACTGCCTTCTGCGCGGCTGCTTCCAAGTTGACGGTAACTGCCAGCGTGCTAGCTGTGTAGGACAGTGAAGAGGCTGACGCGTGTGTGTCCGTAGAGCTGCTAGAAAGCGTACGTGACGAGCAGGAAGGGCTTTCAGAGCAGCCGGTTCTCGTCTTGCACAGTCGCCACACATCCGCACTTTTAGTGCCTCAGAACCCCGGGCAGCTTGCAAAACACGGCTGTAACTGTCCCAGCGCAAGCTGTTCAGGAAAGCACAGAAACGCGATGTTCGCGTGCTTTTAGCGCTGCTCGCAAGAAGCCTCCGGAGCAGGCACTTCTCGTGCAGCAACAACCGTGCCTGCTACGATCTTTCCTAGCCTCTTTTCCTCCGGGCAGCCGGCTTGAGCTGATGTGAAGTGTTGGTGGGCAAATCATCCAGAGAAGCGTCGCAATGCTTCTGGGCTGTTAGCAAGAGCTTTCCTTGCTGAGCCTTTTCACGTTGGAGATTAGCTGGACATTTGCCGGTTTAGTGCCTTGTTTCTTCTGCGCAGCTTGCACAAAGCTCATTGCGGCTTTCGCGGTTCGAGTTGTGCATCGCCGGAGCTCTGCGGGAAAGAGCGAGAGAAGAGCCGCGAAAGCTCCGAGTGCGGCCAGCTCGCGTGTAGCCGCGAATGTGCGCTGTTCGCCGGTTGCAGGGCGACTGCCTTCTGCGCGGCTGCTTCCAAGTTGACGGTAACTGCCAGCGTGCTAGCTGTGTAGGACAGTGAAGAGGCTGACGCGTGTGTGTCCGTAGAGCTGCTAGAAAGCGTACGTGACGAGCAGGAAGGGCTTTCAGAGCAGCCGGTTCTCGTCTTGCACAGTCGCCACACATCCGCACTTTTAGTGCCTCAGAACCCCGGACAGCTTGCAAAACACGGCTGTAACTGTCCCAGCGCAAGCTGTTCAGGAAAGCACAGAAACGCGATGTTCGCGTGCTTTTAGCGCTGCTCGCAAGAAGCCTCCGGAGCAGGCACTTCTCGTGCAGCAACAACCGTGCCTGCTACGATCTTTCCTAGCCTCTTTTCCTCCGGGCAGCCGGCTTGAGCTGATGTGAAGTGTTGGTGGGCAAATCATCCAGAGAAGCGTCGCAATGCTTCTGGGCTGTTAGCAAGAGCTTTCCTTGCTGAGCCTTTTCACGTTGGAGATTAGCTGGACATTTGCCGGTTTAGTGCCTTGTTTCTTCTGCGCAGCTTGCACAAAGCTCATTGCGGCTTTCGCGGTTCGAGTTGTGCATCGCCGGAGCTCTGCGGGAAAGAGCGAGAGAAGAGCCGCGAAAGCTCCGAGTGCGGCCAGCTCGCGTGTAGCCGCGAATGTGCGCTGTTCGCCGGTTGCAGGGCGACTGCCTTCTGCGCGGCTGCTTCCAAGTTGACGGTAACTGCCAGCGTGCTAGCTGTGTAGGACAGTGAAGAGGCTGACGCGTGTGTGTCCGTAGAGCTGCTAGAAAGCGTACGTGACGAGCAGGAAGGGCTTTCAGAGCAGCCGGTTCTCGTCTTGCACAGTCGCCACACATCCGCACTTTTAGTGCCTCAGAACCCCGGACAGCTTGCAAAACACGGCTGTAACTGTCCCAGCGCAAGCTGTTCAGGAAAGCACAGAAACGCGATGTTCGCGTGCTTTTAGCGCTGCTCGCAAGAAGCCTCCGGAGCAGGCACTTCTCGTGCAGCAACAACCGTGCCTGCTACGATCTTTCCTAGCCTCTTTTCCTCCGGGCAGCCGGCTTGAGCTGATGTGAAGTGTTGGTGGGCAAATCATCCAGAGAAGCGTCGCAATGCTTCTGGGCTGTTAGCAAGAGCTTTCCTTGCTGAGCCTTTTCACGTTGGAGATTAGCTGGACATTTGCCGGTTTAGTGCCTTGTTTCTTCTGCGCAGCTTGCACAAAGCTCATTGCGGCTTTCGCGGTTCGAGTTGTGCATCGCCGGAGCTCTGCGGGAAAGAGCGAGAGAAGAGCCGCGAAAGCTCCGAGTGCGGCCAGCTCGCGTGTAGCCGCGAATGTGCGCTGTTCGCCGGTTGCAGGGCGACTGCCTTCTGCGCGGCTGCTTCCAAGTTGACGGTAACTGCCAGCGTGCTAGCTGTGTAGGACAGTGAAGAGGCTGACGCGTGTGTGTCCGTAGAGCTGCTAGAAAGCGTACGTGACGAGCAGGAAGGGCTTTCAGAGCAGCCGGTTCTCGTCTTGCACAGTCGCCACACATCCGCACTTTTAGTGCCTCAGAACCCCGGACAGCTTGCAAAACACGGCTGTAACTGTCCCAGCGCAAGCTGTTCAGGAAAGCACAGAAACGCGATGTTCGCGTGCTTTTAGCGCTGCTCGCAAGAAGCCTCCGGAGCAGGCACTTCTCGTGCAGCAACAACCGTGCCTGTTACGATCTTTCCTAGCCTCTTTTCCTCCGGGCAGCCGGCTTGAGCTGATGTGAAGTGTTGGTGGGCAAATCATCCAGAGAAGCGTCGCAATGCTTCTGGGCTGTTAGCAAGAGCTTTCCTTGCTGACCCTTTTCACGTTGGAGATTAGCTGGACATTTGCCGGTTTAGTGCCTTGTTTCTTCTGCGCAGCTTGCACAAAGCTCATTGCGGCTTTCGCGGTTCGAGTTGTGCATCGCCGGAGCTCTGCGGGAAAGAGCGAGAGAAGAGCCGCGAAAGCTCCGAGTGCGGCCAGCTCGCGTGTAGCCGCGAATGTGCGCTGTTCGCCGGTTGCAGGGCGACTGCCTTCTGCGCGGCTGCTTCCAAGTTGACGGTAACTGCCAGCGTGCTAGCTGTGTAGGACAGTGAAGAGGCTGACGCGTGTGTGTCCGTAGAGCTGCTAGAAAGCGTACGTGACGAGCAGGAAGGGCTTTCAGAGCAGCCGGTTCTCGTCTTGCACAGTCGCCACACATCCGCACTTTTAGTGCCTCAGAACCCCGGACAGCTTGCAAAACACGGCTGTAACTGTCCCAGCGCAAGCTGTTCAGGAAAGCACAGAAACGCGATGTTCGCGTGCTTTTAGCGCTGCTCGCAAGAAGCCTCCGGAGCAGGCACTTCTCGTGCAGCAACAACCGTGCCTGCTACGATCTTTCCTAGCCTCTTTTCCTCCGGGCAGCCGGCTTGAGCTGATGTGAAGTGTTGGTGGGCAAATCATCCAGAGAAGCGTCGCAATGCTTCTGGGCTGTTAGCAAGAGCTTTCCTTGCTGAGCCTTTTCACGTTGGAGATTAGCTGGACATTTGCCGGTTTAGTGCCTTGTTTCTTCTGCGCAGCTTGCACAAAGCTCATTGCGGCTTTCGCGGTTCGAGTTGTGCATCGCCGGAGCTCTGCGGGAAAGAGCGAGAGAAGAGCCGCGAAAGCTCCGAGTGCGGCCAGCTCGCGTGTAGCCGCGAATGTGCGCTGTTCGCCGGTTGCAGGGCGACTGCCTTCTGCGCGGCTGCTTCCAAGTTGACGGTAACTGCCAGCGTGCTAGCTGTGTAGGACAGTGAAGAGGCTGACGCGTGTGTGTCCGTAGAGCTGCTAGAAAGCGTACGTGACGAGCAGGAAGGGCTTTCAGAGCAGCCGGTTCTCGTCTTGCACAGTCGCCACACATCCGCACTTTTAGTGCCTCAGAACCCCGGGCAGCTTGCAAAACACGGCTGTAACTGTCCCAGCGCAAGCTGTTCAGGAAAGCACAGAAACGCGATGTTCGCGTGCTTTTAGCGCTGCTCGCAAGAAGCCTCCGGAGCAGGCACTTCTCGTGCAGCAACAACCGTGCCTGCTACGATCTTTCCTAGCCTCTTTTCCTCCGGGCAGCCGGCTTGAGCTGATGTGAAGTGTTGGTGGGCAAATCATCCAGAGAAGCGTCGCAATGCTTCTGGGCTGTTAGCAAGAGCTTTCCTTGCTGAGCCTTTTCACGTTGGAGATTAGCTGGACATTTGCCGGTTTAGTGCCTTGTTTCTTCTGCGCAGCTTGCACAAAGCTCATTGCGGCTTTCGCGGTTCGAGTTGTGCATCGCCGGAGCTCTGCGGGAAAGAGCGAGAGAAGAGCCGCGAAAGCTCCGAGTGCGGCCAGCTCGCGTGTAGCCGCGAATGTGCGCTGTTCGCCGGTTGCAGGGCGACTGCCTTCTGCGCGGCTGCTTCCAAGTTGACGGTAACTGCCAGCGTGCTAGCTGTGTAGGACAGTGAAGAGGCTGACGCGTGTGTGTCCGTAGAGCTGCTAGAAAGCGTACGTGACGAGCAGGAAGGGCTTTCAGAGCAGCCGGTTCTCGTCTTGCACAGTCGCCACACATCCGCACTTTTAGTGCCTCAGAACCCCGGACAGCTTGCAAAACACGGCTGTAACTGTCCCAGCGCAAGCTGTTCAGGAAAGCACAGAAACGCGATGTTCGCGTGCTTTTAGCGCTGCTCGCAAGAAGCCTCCGGAGCAGGCACTTCTCGTGCAGCAACAACCGTGCCTGCTACGATCTTTCCTAGCCTCTTTTCCTCCGGGCAGCCGGCTTGAGCTGATGTGAAGTGTTGGTGGGCAAATCATCCAGAGAAGCGTCGCAATGCTTCTGGGCTGTTAGCAAGAGCTTTCCTTGCTGAGCCTTTTCACGTTGGAGATTAGCTGGACATTTGCCGGTTTAGTGCCTTGTTTCTTCTGCGCAGCTTGCACAAAGCTCATTGCGGCTTTCGCGGTTCGAGTTGTGCATCGCCGGAGCTCTGCGGGAAAGAGCGAGAGAAGAGCCGCGAAAGCTCCGAGTGCGGCCAGCTCGCGTGTAGCCGCGAATGTGCGCTGTTCGCCGGTTGCAGGGCGACTGCCTTCTGCGCGGCTGCTTCCAAGTTGACGGTAACTGCCAGCGTGCTAGCTGTGTAGGACAGTGAAGAGGCTGACGCGTGTGTGTCCGTAGAGCTGCTAGAAAGCGTACGTGACGAGCAGGAAGGGCTTTCAGAGCAGCCGGTTCTCGTCTTGCACAGTCGCCACACATCCGCACTTTTAGTGCCTCAGAACCCCGGACAGCTTGCAAAACACGGCTGTAACTGTCCCAGCGCAAGCTGTTCAGGAAAGCACAGAAACGCGATGTTCGCGTGCTTTTAGCGCTGCTCGCAAGAAGCCTCCGGAGCAGGCACTTCTCGTGCAGCAACAACCGTGCCTGCTACGATCTTTCCTAGCCTCTTTTCCTCCGGGCAGCCGGCTTGAGCTGATGTGAAGTGTTGGTGGGCAAATCATCCAGAGAAGCGTCGCAATGCTTCTGGGCTGTTAGCAAGAGCTTTCCTTGCTGAGCCTTTTCACGTTGGAGATTAGCTGGACATTTGCCGGTTTAGTGCCTTGTTTCTTCTGCGCAGCTTGCACAAAGCTCATTGCGGCTTTCGCGGTTCGAGTTGTGCATCGCCGGAGCTCTGCGGGAAAGAGCGAGAGAAGAGCCGCGAAAGCTCCGAGTGCGGCCAGCTCGCGTGTAGCCGCGAATGTGCGCTGTTCGCCGGTTGCAGGGCGACTGCCTTCTGCGCGGCTGCTTCCAAGTTGACGGTAACTGCCAGCGTGCTAGCTGTGTAGGACAGTGAAGAGGCTGACGCGTGTGTGTCCGTAGAGCTGCTAGAAAGCGTACGTGACGAGCAGGAAGGGCTTTCAGAGCAGCCGGTTCTCGTCTTGCACAGTCGCCACACATCCGCACTTTTAGTGCCTCAGAACCCCGGACAGCTTGCAAAACACGGCTGTAACTGTCCCAGCGCAAGCTGTTCAGGAAAGCACAGAAACGCGATGTTCGCGTGCTTTTAGCGCTGCTCGCAAGAAGCCTCCGGAGCAGGCACTTCTCGTGCAGCAACAACCGTGCCTGCTACGATCTTTCCTAGCCTCTTTTCCTCCGGGCAGCCGGCTTGAGCTGATGTGAAGTGTTGGTGGGCAAATCATCCAGAGAAGCGTCGCAATGCTTCTGGGCTGTTAGCAAGAGCTTTCCTTGCTGAGCCTTTTCACGTTGGAGATTAGCTGGACATTTGCCGGTTTAGTGCCTTGTTTCTTCTGCGCAGCTTGCACAAAGCTCATTGCGGCTTTCGCGGTTCGAGTTGTGCATCGCCGGAGCTCTGCGGGAAAGAGCGAGAGAAGAGCCGCGAAAGCTCCGAGTGCGGCCAGCTCGCGTGTAGCCGCGAATGTGCGCTGTTCGCCGGTTGCAGGGCGACTGCCTTCTGCGCGGCTGCTTCCAAGTTGACGGTAACTGCCAGCGTGCTAGCTGTGTAGGACAGTGAAGAGGCTGACGCGTGTGTGTCCGTAGAGCTGCTAGAAAGCGTACGTGACGAGCAGGAAGGGCTTTCAGAGCAGCCGGTTCTCGTCTTGCACAGTCGCCACACATCCGCACTTTTAGTGCCTCAGAACCCCGGACAGCTTGCAAAACACGGCTGTAACTGTCCCAGCGCAAGCTGTTCAGGAAAGCACAGAAACGCGATGTTCGCGTGCTTTTAGCGCTGCTCGCAAGAAGCCTCCGGAGCAGGCACTTCTCGTGCAGCAACAACCGTGCCTGCTACGATCTTTCCTAGCCTCTTTTCCTCCGGGCAGCCGGCTTGAGCTGATGTGAAGTGTTGGTGGGCAAATCATCCAGAGAAGCGTCGCAATGCTTCTGGGCTGTTAGCAAGAGCTTTCCTTGCTGAGCCTTTTCACGTTGGAGATTAGCTGGACATTTGCCGGTTTAGTGCCTTGTTTCTTCTGCGCAGCTTGCACAAAGCTCATTGCGGCTTTCGCGGTTCGAGTTGTGCATCGCCGGAGCTCTGCGGGAAAGAGCGAGAGAAGAGCCGCGAAAGCTCCGAGTGCGGCCAGCTCGCGTGTAGCCGCGAATGTGCGCTGTTCGCCGGTTGCAGGGCGACTGCCTTCTGCGCGGCTGCTTCCAAGTTGACGGTAACTGCCAGCGTGCTAGCTGTGTAGGACAGTGAAGAGGCTGACGCGTGTGTGTCCGTAGAGCTGCTAGAAAGCGTACGTGACGAGCAGGAAGGGCTTTCAGAGCAGCCGGTTCTCGTCTTGGACAGTCGCCACACATCCGCACTTTTAGTGCCTCAGAACCCCGGACAGCTTGCAAAACACGGCTGTAACTGTCCCAGCGCAAGCTGTTCAGGAAAGCACAGAAACGCGATGTTCGCGTGCTTTTAGCGCTGCTCGCAAGAAGCCTCCGGAGCAGGCACTTCTCGTGCAGCAACAACCGTGCCTGCTACGATCTTTCCTAGCCTCTTTTCCTCCGGGCAGCCGGCTTGAGCTGATGTGAAGTGTTGGTGGGCAAATCATCCAGAGAAGCGTCGCAATGCTTCTGGGCTGTTAGCAAGAGCTTTCCTTGCTGAGCCTTTTCACGTTGGAGATTAGCTGGACATTTGCCGGTTTAGTGCCTTGTTTCTTCTGCGCAGCTTGCACAAAGCTCATTGCGGCTTTCGCGGTTCGAGTTGTGCATCGCCGGAGCTCTGCGGGAAAGAGCGAGAGAAGAGCCGCGAAAGCTCCGAGTGCGGCCAGCTCGCGTGTAGCCGCGAATGTGCGCTGTTCGCCGGTTGCAGGGCGACTGCCTTCTGCGCGGCTGCTTCCAAGTTGACGGTAACTGCCAGCGTGCTAGCTGTGTAGGACAGTGAAGAGGCTGACGCGTGTGTGTCCGTAGAGCTGCTAGAAAGCGTACGTGACGAGCAGGAAGGGCTTTCAGAGCAGCCGGTTCTCGTCTTGCACAGTCGCCACACATCCGCACTTTTAGTGCCTCAGAACCCCGGACAGCTTGCAAAACACGGCTGTAACTGTCCCAGCGCAAGCTGTTCAGGAAAGCACAGAAACGCGATGTTCGCGTGCTTTTAGCGCTGCTCGCAAGAAGCCTCCGGAGCAGGCACTTCTCGTGCAGCAACAACCGTGCCTGCTACGATCTTTCCTAGCCTCTTTTCCTCCGGGCAGCCGGCTTGAGCTGATGTGAAGTGTTGGTGGGCAAATCATCCAGAGAAGCGTCGCAATGCTTCTGGGCTGTTAGCAAGAGCTTTCCTTGCTGAGCCTTTTCACGTTGGAGATTAGCTGGACATTTGCCGGTTTAGTGCCTTGTTTCTTCTGCGCAGCTTGCACAAAGCTCATTGCGGCTTTCGCGGTTCGAGTTGTGCATCGCCGGAGCTCTGCGGGAAAGAGCGAGAGAAGAGCCGCGAAAGCTCCGAGTGCGGCCAGCTCGCGTGTAGCCGCGAATGTGCGCTGTTCGCCGGTTGCAGGGCGACTGCCTTCTGCGCGGCTGCTTCCAAGTTGACGGTAACTGCCAGCGTGCTAGCTGTGTAGGACAGTGAAGAGGCTGACGCGTGTGTGTCCGTAGAGCTGCTAGAAAGCGTACGTGACGAGCAGGAAGGGCTTTCAGAGCAGCCGGTTCTCGTCTTGCACAGTCGCCACACATCCGCACTTTTAGTGCCTCAGAACCCCGGGCAGCTTGCAAAACACGGCTGTAACTGTCCCAGCGCAAGCTGTTCAGGAAAGCACAGAAACGCGATGTTCGCGTGCTTTTAGCGCTGCTCGCAAGAAGCCTCCGGAGCAGGCACTTCTCGTGCAGCAACAACCGTGCCTGCTACGATCTTTCCTAGCCTCTTTTCCTCCGGGCAGCCGGCTTGAGCTGATGTGAAGTGTTGGTGGGCAAATCATCCAGAGAAGCGTCGCAATGCTTCTGGGCTGTTAGCAAGAGCTTTCCTTGCTGAGCCTTTTCACGTTGGAGATTAGCTGGACATTTGCCGGTTTAGTGCCTTGTTTCTTCTGCGCAGCTTGCACAAAGCTCATTGCGGCTTTCGCGGTTCGAGTTGTGCATCGCCGGAGCTCTGCGGGAAAGAGCGAGAGAAGAGCCGCGAAAGCTCCGAGTGCGGCCACCTCGCGTGTAGCCGCGAATGTGCGCTGTTCGCCGGTTGCAGGGCGACTGCCTTCTGCGCGGCTGCTTCCAAGTTGACGGTAACTGCCAGCGTGCTAGCTGTGTAGGACAGTGAAGAGGCTGACGCGTGTGTGTCCGTAGAGCTGCTAGAAAGCGTACGTGACGAGCAGGAAGGGCTTTCAGAGCAGCCGGTTCTCGTCTTGCACAGTCGCCACACATCCGCACTTTTAGTGCCTCAGAACCCCGGGCAGCTTGCAAAACACGGCTGTAACTGTCCCAGCGCAAGCTGTTCAGGAAAGCACAGAAACGCGATGTTCGCGTGCTTTTAGCGCTGCTCGCAAGAAGCCTCCGGAGCAGGCACTTCTCGTGCAGCAACAACCGTGCCTGCTACGATCTTTCCTAGCCTCTTTTCCTCCGGGCAGCCGGCTTGAGCTGATGTGAAGTGTTGGTGGGCAAATCATCCAGAGAAGCGTCGCAATGCTTCTGGGCTGTTAGCAAGAGCTTTCCTTGCTGAGCCTTTTCACGTTGGAGATTAGCTGGACATTTGCCGGTTTAGTGCCTTGTTTCTTCTGCGCAGCTTGCACAAAGCTCATTGCGGCTTTCGCGGTTCGAGTTGTGCATCGCCGGAGCTCTGCGGGAAAGAGCGAGAGAAGAGCCGCGAAAGCTCCGAGTGCGGCCAGCTCGCGTGTAGCCGCGAATGTGCGCTGTTCGCCGGTTGCAGGGCGACTGCCTTCTGCGCGGCTGCTTCCAAGTTGACGGTAACTGCCAGCGTGCTAGCTGTGTAGGACAGTGAAGAGGCTGACGCGTGTGTGTCCGTAGAGCTGCTAGAAAGCGTACGTGACGAGCAGGAAGGGCTTTCAGAGCAGCCGGTTCTCGTCTTGCACAGTCGCCACACATCCGCACTTTTAGTGCCTCAGAACCCCGGACAGCTTGCAAAACACGGCTGTAACTGTCCCAGCGCAAGCTGTTCAGGAAAGCACAGAAACGCGATGTTCGCGTGCTTTTAGCGCTGCTCGCAAGAAGCCTCCGGAGCAGGCACTTCTCGTGCAGCAACAACCGTGCCTGCTACGATCTTTCCTAGCCTCTTTTCCTCCGGGCAGCCGGCTTGAGCTGATGTGAAGTGTTGGTGGGCAAATCATCCAGAGAAGCGTCGCAATGCTTCTGGGCTGTTAGCAAGAGCTTTCCTTGCTGAGCCTTTTCACGTTGGAGATTAGCTGGACATTTGCCGGTTTAGTGCCTTGTTTCTTCTGCGCAGCTTGCACAAAGCTCATTGCGGCTTTCGCGGTTCGAGTTGTGCATCGCCGGAGCTCTGCGGGAAAGAGCGAGAGAAGAGCCGCGAAAGCTCCGAGTGCGGCCAGCTCGCGTGTAGCCGCGAATGTGCGCTGTTCGCCGGTTGCAGGGCGACTGCCTTCTGCGCGGCTGCTTCCAAGTTGACGGTAACTGCCAGCGTGCTAGCTGTGTAGGACAGTGAAGAGGCTGACGCGTGTGTGTCCGTAGAGCTGCTAGAAAGCGTACGTGACGAGCAGGAAGGGCTTTCAGAGCAGCCGGTTCTCGTCTTGGACAGTCGCCACACATCCGCACTTTTAGTGCCTCAGAACCCCGGACAGCTTGCAAAACACGGCTGTAACTGTCCCAGCGCAAGCTGTTCAGGAAAGCACAGAAACGCGATGTTCGCGTGCTTTTAGCGCTGCTCGCAAGAAGCCTCCGGAGCAGGCACTTCTCGTGCAGCAACAAGCGTGCCTGCTACGATCTTTCCTAGCCTCTTTTCCTCCGGGCAGCCGGCTTGAGCTGATGTGAAGTGTTGGTGGGCAAATCATCCAGAGAAGCGTCGCAATGCTTCTGGGCTGTTAGCAAGAGCTTTCCTTGCTGACCCTTTTCACGTTGGAGATTAGCTGGACATTTGCCGGTTTAGTGCCTTGTTTCTTCTGCGCAGCTTGCACAAAGCTCATTGCGGCTTTCGCGGTTCGAGTTGTGCATCGCCGGAGCTCTGCGGGAAAGAGCGAGAGAAGAGCCGCGAAAGCTCCGAGTGCGGCCAGCTCGCGTGTAGCCGCGAATGTGCGCTGTTCGCCGGTTGCAGGGCGAGTGCCTTCTGCGCGGCTGCTTCCAAGTTGACGGTAACTGCCAGCGTGCTAGCTGTGTAGGACAGTGAAGAGGCTGACGCGTGTGTGTCCGTAGAGCTGCTAGAAAGCGTACGTGACGAGCAGGAAGGGCTTTCAGAGCAGCCGGTTCTCGTCTTGGACAGTCGCCACACATCCGCACTTTTAGTGCCTCAGAACCCCGGACAGCTTGCAAAACACGGCTGTAACTGTCCCAGCGCAAGCTGTTCAGGAAAGCACAGAAACGCGATGTTCGCGTGCTTTTAGCGCTGCTCGCAAGAAGCCTCCGGAGCAGGCACTTCTCGTGCAGCAACAAGCGTGCCTGCTACGATCTTTCCTAGCCTCTTTTCCTCCGGGCAGCCGGCTTGAGCTGATGTGAAGTGTTGGTGGGCAAATCATCCAGAGAAGCGTCGCAATGCTTCTGGGCTGTTAGCAAGAGCTTTCCTTGCTGACCCTTTTCACGTTGGAGATTAGCTGGACATTTGCCGGTTTAGTGCCTTGTTTCTTCTGCGCAGCTTGCACAAAGCTCATTGCGGCTTTCGCGGTTCGAGTTGTGCATCGCCGGAGCTCTGCGGGAAAGAGCGAGAGAAGAGCCGCGAAAGCTCCGAGTGCGGCCAGCTCGCGTGTAGCCGCGAATGTGCGCTGTTCGCCGGTTGCAGGGCGAGTGCCTTCTGCGCGGCTGCTTCCAAGTTGACGGTAACTGCCAGCGTGCTAGCTGTGTAGGACAGTGAAGAGGCTGACGCGTGTGTGTCCGTAGAGCTGCTAGAAAGCGTACGTGACGAGCAGGAAGGGCTTTCAGAGCAGCCGGTTCTCGTCTTGGACAGTCGCCACACATCCGCACTTTTAGTGCCTCAGAACCCCGGACAGCTTGCAAAACACGGCTGTAACTGTCCCAGCGCAAGCTGTTCAGGAAAGCACAGAAACGCGATGTTCGCGTGCTTTTAGCGCTGCTCGCAAGAAGCCTCCGGAGCAGGCACTTCTCGTGCAGCAACAACCGTGCCTGCTACGATCTTTCCTAGCCTCTTTTCCTCCGGGCAGCCGGCTTGAGCTGATGTGAAGTGTTGGTGGGCAAATCATCCAGAGAAGCGTCGCAATGCTTCTGGGCTGTTAGCAAGAGCTTTCCTTGCTGAGCCTTTTCACGTTGGAGATTAGCTGGACATTTGCCTTGTTTCTTCTGCGCAGCTTGCACAAAGCTCATTGCGGCTTTCGCGGTTCGAGTTGTGCATCGCCGGAGCTCTGCGGGAAAGAGCGAGAGAAGAGCCGCGAAAGCTCCGAGTGCGGCCAGCTCGCGTGTAGCCGCGAATGTGCGCTGTTCGCCGGTTGCAGGGCGAGTGCCTTCTGCGCGGCTGCTTCCAAGTTGACGGTAACTGCCAGCGTGCTAGCTGTGTAGGACAGTGAAGAGGCTGACGCGTGTGTGTCCGTAGAGCTGCTAGAAAGCGTACGTGACGAGCAGGAAGGGCTTTCAGAGCAGCCGGTTCTCGTCTTGCACAGTCGCCACACATCCGCACTTTTAGTGCCTCAGAACCCCGGACAGCTTGCAAAACACGGCTGTAACTGTCCCAGCGCAAGCTGTTCAGGAAAGCACAGAAACGCGATGTTCGCGTGCTTTTAGCGCTGCTCGCAAGAAGCCTCCGGAGCAGGCACTTCTCGTGCAGCAACAACCGTGCCTGCTACGATCTTTCCTAGCCTCTTTTCCTCCGGGCAGCCGGCTTGAGCTGATGTGAAGTGTTGGTGGGCAAATCATCCAGAGAAGCGTCGCAATGCTTCTGGGCTGTTAGCAAGAGCTTTCCTTGCTGAGCCTTTTCACGTTGGAGATTAGCTGGACATTTGCCGGTTTAGTGCCTTGTTTCTTCTGCGCAGCTTGCACAAAGCTCATTGCGGCTTTCGCGGTTCGAGTTGTGCATCGCCGGAGCTCTGCGGGAAAGAGCGAGAGAAGAGCCGCGAAAGCTCCGAGTGCGGCCAGCTCGCGTGTAGCCGCGAATGTGCGCTGTTCGCCGGTTGCAGGGCGAGTGCCTTCTGCGCGGCTGCTTCCAAGTTGACGGTAACTGCCAGCGTGCTAGCTGTGTAGGACAGTGAAGAGGCTGACGCGTGTGTGTCCGTAGAGCTGCTAGAAAGCGTACGTGACGAGCAGGAAGGGCTTTCAGAGCAGCCGGTTCTCGTCTTGGACAGTCGCCACACATCCGCACTTTTAGTGCCTCAGAACCCCGGACAGCTTGCAAAACACGGCTGTAACTGTCCCAGCGCAAGCTGTTCAGGAAAGCACAGAAACGCGATGTTCGCGTGCTTTTAGCGCTGCTCGCAAGAAGCCTCCGGAGCAGGCACTTCTCGTGCAGCAACAACCGTGCCTGCTACGATCTTTCCTAGCCTCTTTTCCTCCGGGCAGCCGGCTTGAGCTGATGTGAAGTGTTGGTGGGCAAATCATCCAGAGAAGCGTCGCAATGCTTCTGGGCTGTTAGCAAGAGCTTTCCTTGCTGAGCCTTTTCACGTTGGAGATTAGCTGGACATTTGCCGGTTTAGTGCCTTGTTTCTTCTGCGCAGCTTGCACAAAGCTCATTGCGGCTTTCGCGGTTCGAGTTGTGCATCGCCGGAGCTCTGCGGGAAAGAGCGAGAGAAGAGCCGCGAAAGCTCCGAGTGCGGCCAGCTCGCGTGTAGCCGCGAATGTGCGCTGTTCGCCGGTTGCAGGGCGAGTGCCTTCTGCGCGGCTGCTTCCAAGTTGACGGTAACTGCCAGCGTGCTAGCTGTGTAGGACAGTGAAGAGGCTGACGCGTGTGTGTCCGTAGAGCTGCTAGAAAGCGTACGTGACGAGCAGGAAGGGCTTTCAGAGCAGCCGGCTCTCGTCTTGGACAGTCGCCACACATCCGCACTTTTAGTGCCTCAGAACCCCGGACAGCTTGCAAAACACGGCTGTAACTGTCCCAGCGCAAGCTGTTCAGGAAAGCACAGAAACGCGATGTTCGCGTGCTTTTAGCGCTGCTCGCAAGAAGCCTCCGGAGCAGGCACTTCTCGTGCAGCAACAACCGTGCCTGCTACGATCTTTCCTAGCCTCTTTTCCTCCGGGCAGCCGGCTTGAGCTGATGTGAAGTGTTGGTGGGCAAATCATCCAGAGAAGCGTCGCAATGCTTCTGGGCTGTTAGCAAGAGCTTTCCTTGCTGAGCCTTTTCACGTTGGAGATTAGCTGGACATTTGCCGGTTTAGTGCCTTGTTTCTTCTGCGCAGCTTGCACAAAGCTCATTGCGGCTTTCGCGGTTCGAGTTGTGCATCGCCGGAGCTCTGCGGGAAAGAGCGAGAGAAGAGCCGCGAAAGCTCCGAGTGCGGCCAGCTCGCGTGTAGCCGCGAATGTGCGCTGTTCGCCGGTTGCAGGGCGACTGCCTTCTGCGCGGCTGCTTCCAAGTTGACGGTAACTGCCAGCGTGCTAGCTGTGTAGGACAGTGAAGAGGCTGACGCGTGTGTGTCCGTAGAGCTGCTAGAAAGCGTACGTGACGAGCAGGAAGGGCTTTCAGAGCAGCCGGTTCTCGTCTTGGACAGTCGCCACACATCCGCACTTTTAGTGCCTCAGAACCCCGGACAGCTTGCAAAACACGGCTGTAACTGTCCCAGCGCAAGCTGTTCAGGAAAGCACAGAAACGCGATGTTCGCGTGCTTTTAGCGCTGCTCGCAAGAAGCCTCCGGAGCAGGCACTTCTCGTGCAGCAACAACCGTGCCTGCTACGATCTTTCCTAGCCTCTTTTCCTCCGGGCAGCCGGCTTGAGCTGATGTGAAGTGTTGGTGGGCAAATCATCCAGAGAAGCGTCGCAATGCTTCTGGGCTGTTAGCAAGAGCTTTCCTTGCTGAGCCTTTTCACGTTGGAGATTAGCTGGACATTTGCCGGTTTAGTGCCTTGTTTCTTCTGCGCAGCTTGCACAAAGCTCATTGCGGCTTTCGCGGTTCGAGTTGTGCATCGCCGGAGCTCTGCGGGAAAGAGCGAGAGAAGAGCCGCGAAAGCTCCGAGTGCGGCCAGCTCGCGTGTAGCCGCGAATGTGCGCTGTTCGCCGGTTGCAGGGCGACTGCCTTCTGCGCGGCTGCTTCCAAGTTGACGGTAACTGCCAGCGTGCTAGCTGTGTAGGACAGTGAAGAGGCTGACGCGTGTGTGTCCGTAGAGCTGCTAGAAAGCGTACGTGACGAGCAGGAAGGGCTTTCAGAGCAGCCGGTTCTCGTCTTGCACAGTCGCCACACATCCGCACTTTTAGTGCCTCAGAACCCCGGACAGCTTGCAAAACACGGCTGTAACTGTCCCAGCGCAAGCTGTTCAGGAAAGCACAGAAACGCGATGTTCGCGTGCTTTTAGCGCTGCTCGCAAGAAGCCTCCGGAGCAGGCACTTCTCGTGCAGCAACAACCGTGCCTGCTACGATCTTTCGTAGCCTCTTTTCCTCCGGGCAGCCGGCTTGAGCTGATGTGAAGTGTTGGTGGGCAAATCATCCAGAGAAGCGTCGCAATGCTTCTGGGCTGTTAGCAAGAGCTTTCCTTGCTGAGCCTTTTCACGTTGGAGATTAGCTGGACATTTGCCGGTTTAGTGCCTTGTTTCTTCTGCGCAGCTTGCACAAAGCTCATTGCGGCTTTCGCGGTTCGAGTTGTGCATCGCCGGAGCTCTGCGGGAAAGAGCGAGAGAAGAGCCGCGAAAGCTCCGAGTGCGGCCAGCTCGCGTGTAGCCGCGAATGTGCGCTGTTCGCCGGTTGCAGGGCGACTGCCTTCTGCGCGGCTGCTTCCAAGTTGACGGTAAGTGCCAGCGTGCTAGCTGTGTAGGACAGTGAAGAGGCTGACGCGTGTGTGTCCGTAGAGCTGCTAGAAAGCGTACGTGACGAGCAGGAAGGGCTTTCAGAGCAGCCGGTTCTCGTCTTGCACAGTCGCCACACATCCGCACTTTTAGTGCCTCAGAAGCCCGGACAGCTTGCAAAACACGGCTGTAACTGTCCCAGCGCAAGCTGTTCAGGAAAGCACAGAAACGCGATGTTCGCGTGCTTTTAGCGCTGCTCGCAAGAAGCCTCCGGAGCAGGCACTTCTCGTGCAGCAACAACCGTGCCTGCTACGATCTTTCCTAGCCTCTTTTCCTCCGGGCAGCCGGCTTGAGCTGATGTGAAGTGTTGGTGGGCAAATCATCCAGAGAAGCGTCGCAATGCTTCTGGGCTGTTAGCAAGAGCTTTCCTTGCTGACCCTTTTCACGTTGGAGATTAGCTGGACATTTGCCGGTTTAGTGCCTTGTTTCTTCTGCGCAGCTTGCACAAAGCTCATTGCGGCTTTCGCGGTTCGAGTTGTGCATCGCCGGAGCTCTGCGGGAAAGAGCGAGAGAAGAGCCGCGAAAGCTCCGAGTGCGGCCAGCTCGCGTGTAGCCGCGAATGTGCGCTGTTCGCCGGTTGCAGGGCGAGTGCCTTCTGCGCGGCTGCTTCCAAGTTGACGGTAACTGCCAGCGTGCTAGCTGTGTAGGACAGTGAAGAGGCTGACGCGTGTGTGTCCGTAGAGCTGCTAGAAAGCGTACGTGACGAGCAGGAAGGGCTTTCAGAGCAGCCGGTTCTCGTCTTGCACAGTCGCCACACATCCGCACTTTTAGTGCCTCAGAACCCCGGACAGCTTGCAAAACACGGCTGTAACTGTCCCAGCGCAAGCTGTTCAGGAAAGCACAGAAACGCGATGTTCGCGTGCTTTTAGCGCTGCTCGCAAGAAGCCTCCGGAGCAGGCACTTCTCGTGCAGCAACAACCGTGCCTGCTACGATCTTTCCTAGCCTCTTTTCCTCCGGGCAGCCGGCTTGAGCTGATGTGAAGTGTTGGTGGGCAAATCATCCAGAGAAGCGTCGCAATGCTTCTGGGCTGTTAGCAAGAGCTTTCCTTGCTGACCCTTTTCACGTTGGAGATTAGCTGGACATTTGCCGGTTTAGTGCCTTGTTTCTTCTGCGCAGCTTGCACAAAGCTCATTGCGGCTTTCGCGGTTCGAGTTGCGCATCGCCGGAGCTCTGCGGGAAAGAGCGAGAGAAGAGCCGCGAAAGCTCCGAGTGCGGCCAGCTCGCGTGTAGCCGCGAATGTGCGCTGTTCGCCGGTTGCAGGGCGACTGCCTTCTGCGCGGCTGCTTCCAAGTTGACGGTAACTGCCAGCGTGCTAGCTGTGTAGGACAGTGAAGAGGCTGACGCGTGTGTGTCCGTAGAGCTGCTAGAAAGCGTACGTGACGAGCAGGAAGGGCTTTCAGAGCAGCCGGTTCTCGTCTTGGACAGTCGCCACACATCCGCACTTTTAGTGCCTCAGAACCCCGGACAGCTTGCAAAACACGGCTGTAACTGTCCCAGCG
The DNA here is from genome assembly GCF_036417535.1 of Chlamydotis macqueenii. Taxonomy (NCBI): domain Eukaryota; kingdom Metazoa; phylum Chordata; class Aves; order Otidiformes; family Otididae; genus Chlamydotis; species Chlamydotis macqueenii. Next base: position 45,220 of record NW_028239064.1, read on the forward strand.
CAAGCTGTTCAGGAAAGCACAGAAACGCGATGTTCGCGTGCTTTTAGCGCTGCTCGCAAGAAGCCTCCGGAGCAGGCACTTCTCGTGCAGCAACAACCGTGCCTGCTACGATCTTTCCTAGCCTCTTTTCCTCCGGGCAGCCGGCTTGAGCTGATGTGAAGTGTTGGTGGGCAAATCATCCAGAGAAGCGTCGCAATGCTTCTGGGCTGTTAGCAAGAGCTTTCCTTGCTGACCCTTTTCACGTTGGAGATTAGCTGGACATTTGCCGGTTTAGTGCCTTGTTTCTTCTGCGCAGCTTGCACAAAGCTCATTGCGGCTTTCGCGGTTCGAGTTGTGCATCGCCGGAGCTCTGCGGGAAAGAGCGAGAGAAGAGCCGCGAAAGCTCCGAGTGCGGCCAGCTCGCGTGTAGCCGCGAATGTGCGCTGTTCGCCGGTTGCAGGGCGACTGCCTTCTGCGCGGCTGCTTCCAAGTTGACGGTAACTGCCAGCGTGCTAGCTGTGTAGGACAGTGAAGAGGCTGACGCGTGTGTGTCCGTAGAGCTGCTAGAAAGCGTACGTGACGAGCAGGAAGGGCTTTCAGAGCAGCCGGTTCTCGTCTTGCACAGTCGCCACACATCCGCACTTTTAGTGCCTCAGAACCCCGGACAGCTTGCAAAACACGGCTGTAACTGTCCCAGCGCAAGCTGTTCAGGAAAGCACAGAAACGCGATGTTCGCGTGCTTTTAGCGCTGCTCGCAAGAAGCCTCCGGAGCAGGCACTTCTCGTGCAGCAACAACCGTGCCTGCTACGATCTTTCCTAGCCTCTTTTCCTCCGGGCAGCCGGCTTGAGCTGATGTGAAGTGTTGGTGGGCAAATCATCCAGAGAAGAGTCGCAATGCTTCTGGGCTGTTAGCAAGAGCTTTCCTTGCTGACCCTTTTCACGTTGGAGATTAGCTGGACATTTGCCGGTTTAGTGCCTTGTTTCTTCTGCGCAGCTTGCACAAAGCTCATTGCGGCTTTCGCGGTTCGAGTTGTGCATCGCCGGAGCTCTGCGGGAAAGAGCGAGAGAAGAGCCGCGAAAGCTCCGAGTGCGGCCAGCTCGCGTGTAGCCGCGAATGTGCGCTGTTCGCCGGTTGCAGGGCGACTGCCTTCTGCGCGGCTGCTTCCAAGTTGACGGTAACTGCCAGCGTGCTAGCTGTGTAGGACAGTGAAGAGGCTGACGCGTGTGTGTCCGTAGAGCTGCTAGAAAGCGTACGTGACGAGCAGGAAGGGCTTTCAGAGCAGCCGGTTCTCGTCTTGCACAGTCGCCACACATCCGCACTTTTAGTGCCTCAGAACCCCGGACAGCTTGCAAAACACGGCTGTAACTGTCCCAGCGCAAGCTGTTCAGGAAAGCACAGAAACGCGATGTTCGCGTGCTTTTAGCGCTGCTCGCAAGAAGCCTCCGGAGCAGGCACTTCTCGTGCAGCAACAACCGTGCCTGCTACGATCTTTCCTAGCCTCTTTTCCTCCGGGCAGCCGGCTTGAGCTGATGTGAAGTGTTGGTGGGCAAATCATCCAGAGAAGCGTCGCAATGCTTCTGGGCTGTTAGCAAGAGCTTTCCTTGCTGAGCCTTTTCACGTTGGAGATTAGCTGGACATTTGCCGGTTTAGTGCCTTGTTTCTTCTGCGCAGCTTGCACAAAGCTCATTGCGGCTTTCGCGGTTCGAGTTGTGCATCGCCGGAGCTCTGCGGGAAAGAGCGAGAGAAGAGCCGCGAAAGCTCCGAGTGCGGCCAGCTCGCGTGTAGCCGCGAATGTGCGCTGTTCGCCGGTTGCAGGGCGACTGCCTTCTGCGCGGCTGCTTCCAAGTTGACGGTAACTGCCAGCGTGCTAGCTGTGTAGGACAGTGAAGAGGCTGACGCGTGTGTGTCCGTAGAGCTGCTAGAAAGCGTACGTGACGAGCAGGAAGGGCTTTCAGAGCAGCCGGTTCTCGTCTTGCACAGTCGCCACACATCCGCACTTTTAGTGCCTCAGAACCCCGGACAGCTTGCAAAACACGGCTGTAACTGTCCCAGCGCAAGCTGTTCAGGAAAGCACAGAAACGCGATGTTCGCGTGCTTTTAGCGCTGCTCGCAAGAAGCCTCCGGAGCAGGCACTTCTCGTGCAGCAACAACCGTGCCTGCTACGATCTTTCCTAGCCTCTTTTCCTCCGGGCAGCCGGCTTGAGCTGATGTGAAGTGTTGGTGGGCAAATCATCCAGAGAAGCGTCGCAATGCTTCTGGGCTGTTAGCAAGAGCTTTCCTTGCTGAGCCTTTTCACGTTGGAGATTAGCTGGACATTTGCCGGTTTAGTGCCTTGTTTCTTCTGCGCAGCTTGCACAAAGCTCATTGCGGCTTTCGCGGTTCGAGTTGTGCATCGCCGGAGCTCTGCGGGAAAGAGCGAGAGAAGAGCCGCGAAAGCTCCGAGTGCGGCCAGCTCGCGTGTAGCCGCGAATGTGCGCTGTTCGCCGGTTGCAGGGCGACTGCCTTCTGCGCGGCTGCTTCCAAGTTGACGGTAACTGCCAGCGTGCTAGCTGTGTAGGACAGTGAAGAGGCTGACGCGTGTGTGTCCGTAGAGCTGCTAGAAAGCGTACGTGACGAGCAGGAAGGGCTTTCAGAGCAGCCGGTTCTCGTCTTGGACAGTCGCCACACATCCGCACTTTTAGTGCCTCAGAACCCCGGACAGCTTGCAAAACACGGCTGTAACTGTCCCAGCGCAAGCTGTTCAGGAAAGCACAGAAACGCGATGTTCGCGTGCTTTTAGCGCTGCTCGCAAGAAGCCTCCGGAGCAGGCACTTCTCGTGCAGCAACAACCGTGCCTGCTACGATCTTTCCTAGCCTCTTTTCCTCCGGGCAGCCGGCTTGAGCTGATGTGAAGTGTTGGTGGGCAAATCATCCAGAGAAGCGTCGCAATGCTTCTGGGCTGTTAGCAAGAGCTTTCCTTGCTGACCCTTTTCACGTTGGAGATTAGCTGGACATTTGCCGGTTTAGTGCCTTGTTTCTTCTGCGCAGCTTGCACAAAGCTCATTGCGGCTTTCGCGGTTCGAGTTGTGCATCGCCGGAGCTCTGCGGGAAAGAGCGAGAGAAGAGCCGCGAAAGCTCCGAGTGCGGCCAGCTCGCGTGTAGCCGCGAATGTGCGCTGTTCGCCGGTTGCAGGGCGACTGCCTTCTGCGCGGCTGCTTCCAAGTTGACGGTAACTGCCAGCGTGCTAGCTGTGTAGGACAGTGAAGAGGCTGACGCGTGTGTGTCCGTAGAGCTGCTAGAAAGCGTACGTGACGAGCAGGAAGGGCTTTCAGAGCAGCCGGTTCTCGTCTTGCACAGTCGCCACACATCCGCACTTTTAGTGCCTCAGAACCCCGGACAGCTTGCAAAACACGGCTGTAACTGTCCCAGCGCAAGCTGTTCAGGAAAGCACAGAAACGCGATGTTCGCGTGCTTTTAGCGCTGCTCGCAAGAAGCCTCCGGAGCAGGCACTTCTCGTGCAGCAACAACCGTGCCTGCTACGATCTTTCCTAGCCTCTTTTCCTCCGGGCAGCCGGCTTGAGCTGATGTGAAGTGTTGGTGGGCAAATCATCCAGAGAAGCGTCGCAATGCTTCTGGGCTGTTAGCAAGAGCTTTCCTTGCTGACCCTTTTCACGTTGGAGATTAGCTGGACATTTGCCGGTTTAGTGCCTTGTTTCTTCTGCGCAGCTTGCACAAAGCTCATTGCGGCTTTCGCGGTTCGAGTTGTGCATCGCCGGAGCTCTGCGGGAAAGAGCGAGAGAAGAGCCGCGAAAGCTCCGAGTGCGGCCAGCTCGCGTGTAGCCGCGAATGTGCGCTGTTCGCCGGTTGCAGGGCGACTGCCTTCTGCGCGGCTGCTTCCAAGTTGACGGTAACTGCCAGCGTGCTAGCTGTGTAGGACAGTGAAGAGGCTGACGCGTGTGTGTCCGTAGAGCTGCTAGAAAGCGTACGTGACGAGCAGGAAGGGCTTTCAGAGCAGCCGGTTCTCGTCTTGCACAGTCGCCACACATCCGCACTTTTAGTGCCTCAGAACCCCGGACAGCTTGCAAAACACGGCTGTAACTGTCCCAGCGCAAGCTGTTCAGGAAAGCACAGAAACGCGATGTTCGCGTGCTTTTAGCGCTGCTCGCAAGAAGCCTCCGGAGCAGGCACTTCTCGTGCAGCAACAACCGTGCCTGCTACGATCTTTCCTAGCCTCTTTTCCTCCGGGCAGCCGGCTTGAGCTGATGTGAAGTGTTGGTGGGCAAATCATCCAGAGAAGCGTCGCAATGCTTCTGGGCTGTTAGCAAGAGCTTTCCTTGCTGACCCTTTTCACGTTGGAGATTAGCTGGACATTTGCCGGTTTAGTGCCTTGTTTCTTCTGCGCAGCTTGCACAAAGCTCATTGCGGCTTTCGCGGTTCGAGTTGTGCATCGCCGGAGCTCTGCGGGAAAGAGCGAGAGAAGAGCCGCGAAAGCTCCGAGTGCGGCCAGCTCGCGTGTAGCCGCGAATGTGCGCTGTTCGCCGGTTGCAGGGCGACTGCCTTCTGCGCGGCTGCTTCCAAGTTGACGGTAACTGCCAGCGTGCTAGCTGTGTAGGACAGTGAAGAGGCTGACGCGTGTGTGTCCGTAGAGCTGCTAGAAAGCGTACGTGACGAGCAGGAAGGGCTTTCAGAGCAGCCGGTTCTCGTCTTGGACAGTCGCCACACATCCGCACTTTTAGTGCCTCAGAACCCCGGACAGCTTGCAAAACACGGCTGTAACTGTCCCAGCGCAAGCTGTTCAGGAAAGCACAGAAACGCGATGTTCGCGTGCTTTTAGCGCTGCTCGCAAGAAGCCTCCGGAGCAGGCACTTCTCGTGCAGCAACAACCGTGCCTGCTACGATCTTTCCTAGCCTCTTTTCCTCCGGGCAGCCGGCTTGAGCTGATGTGAAGTGTTGGTGGGCAAATCATCCAGAGAAGCGTCGCAATGCTTCTGGGCTGTTAGCAAGAGCTTTCCTTGCTGACCCTTTTCACGTTGGAGATTAGCTGGACATTTGCCGGTTTAGTGCCTTGTTTCTTCTGCGCAGCTTGCACAAAGCTCATTGCGGCTTTCGCGGTTCGAGTTGTGCATCGCCGGAGCTCTGCGGGAAAGAGCGAGAGAAGAGCCGCGAAAGCTCCGAGTGCGGCCAGCTCGCGTGTAGCCGCGAATGTGCGCTGTTCGCCGGTTGCAGGGCGACTGCCTTCTGCGCGGCTGCTTCCAAGTTGACGGTAACTGCCAGCGTGCTAGCTGTGTAGGACAGTGAAGAGGCTGACGCGTGTGTGTCCGTAGAGCTGCTAGAAAGCGTACGTGACGAGCAGGAAGGGCTTTCAGAGCAGCCGGTTCTCGTCTTGCACAGTCGCCACACATCCGCACTTTTAGTGCCTCAGAACCCCGGACAGCTTGCAAAACACGGCTGTAACTGTCCCAGCGCAAGCTGTTCAGGAAAGCACAGAAACGCGATGTTCGCGTGCTTTTAGCGCTGCTCGCAAGAAGCCTCCGGAGCAGGCACTTCTCGTGCAGCAACAACCGTGCCTGCTACGATCTTTCCTAGCCTCTTTTCCTCCGGGCAGCCGGCTTGAGCTGATGTGAAGTGTTGGTGGGCAAATCATCCAGAGAAGCGTCGCAATGCTTCTGGGCTGTTAGCAAGAGCTTTCCTTGCTGAGCCTTTTCACGTTGGAGATTAGCTGGACATTTGCCGGTTTAGTGCCTTGTTTCTTCTGCGCAGCTTGCACAAAGCTCATTGCGGCTTTCGCGGTTCGAGTTGTGCATCGCCGGAGCTCTGCGGGAAAGAGCGAGAGAAGAGCCGCGAAAGCTCCGAGTGCGGCCAGCTCGCGTGTAGCCGCGAATGTGCGCTGTTCGCCGGTTGCAGGGCGACTGCCTTCTGCGCGGCTGCTTCCAAGTTGACGGTAACTGCCAGCGTGCTAGCTGTGTAGGACAGTGAAGAGGCTGACGCGTGTGTGTCCGTAGAGCTGCTAGAAAGCGTACGTGACGAGCAGGAAGGGCTTTCAGAGCAGCCGGTTCTCGTCTTGCACAGTCGCCACACATCCGCACTTTTAGTGCCTCAGAACCCCGGACAGCTTGCAAAACACGGCTGTAACTGTCCCAGCGCAAGCTGTTCAGGAAAGCACAGAAACGCGATGTTCGCGTGCTTTTAGCGCTGCTCGCAAGAAGCCTCCGGAGCAGGCACTTCTCGTGCAGCAACAACCGTGCCTGCTACGATCTTTCCTAGCCTCTTTTCCTCCGGGCAGCCGGCTTGAGCTGATGTGAAGTGTTGGTGGGCAAATCATCCAGAGAAGCGTCGCAATGCTTCTGGGCTGTTAGCAAGAGCTTTCCTTGCTGAGCCTTTTCACGTTGGAGATTAGCTGGACATTTGCCGGTTTAGTGCCTTGTTTCTTCTGCGCAGCTTGCACAAAGCTCATTGCGGCTTTCGCGGTTCGAGTTGTGCATCGCCGGAGCTCTGCGGGAAAGAGCGAGAGAAGAGCCGCGAAAGCTCCGAGTGCGGCCAGCTCGCGTGTAGCCGCGAATGTGCGCTGTTCGCCGGTTGCAGGGCGACTGCCTTCTGCGCGGCTGCTTCCAAGTTGACGGTAACTGCCAGCGTGCTAGCTGTGTAGGACAGTGAAGAGGCTGACGCGTGTGTGTCCGTAGAGCTGCTAGAAAGCGTACGTGACGAGCAGGAAGGGCTTTCAGAGCAGCCGGTTCTCGTCTTGGACAGTCGCCACACATCCGCACTTTTAGTGCCTCAGAACCCCGGACAGCTTGCAAAACACGGCTGTAACTGTCCCAGCGCAAGCTGTTCAGGAAAGCACAGAAACGCGATGTTCGCGTGCTTTTAGCGCTGCTCGCAAGAAGCCTCCGGAGCAGGCACTTCTCGTGCAGCAACAACCGTGCCTGCTACGATCTTTCCTAGCCTCTTTTCCTCCGGGCAGCCGGCTTGAGCTGATGTGAAGTGTTGGTGGGCAAATCATCCAGAGAAGCGTCGCAATGCTTCTGGGCTGTTAGCAAGAGCTTTCCTTGCTGACCCTTTTCACGTTGGAGATTAGCTGGACATTTGCCGGTTTAGTGCCTTGTTTCTTCTGCGCAGCTTGCACAAAGCTCATTGCGGCTTTCGCGGTTCGAGTTGTGCATCGCCGGAGCTCTGCGGGAAAGAGCGAGAGAAGAGCCGCGAAAGCTCCGAGTGCGGCCAGCTCGCGTGTAGCCGCGAATGTGCGCTGTTCGCCGGTTGCAGGGCGACTGCCTTCTGCGCGGCTGCTTCCAAGTTGACGGTAACTGCCAGCGTGCTAGCTGTGTAGGACAGTGAAGAGGCTGACGCGTGTGTGTCCGTTGAGCTGCTAGAAAGCGTACGTGACGAGCAGGAAGGGCTTTCAGAGCAGCCGGTTCTCGTCTTGGACAGTCGCCACACATCCGCACTTTTAGTGCCTCAGAACCCCGGACAGCTTGCAAAACACGGCTGTAACTGTCCCAGCGCAAGCTGTTCAGGAAAGCACAGAAACGCGATGTTCGCGTGCTTTTAGCGCTGCTCGCAAGAAGCCTCCGGAGCAGGCACTTCTCGTGCAGCAACAACCGTGCCTGCTACGATCTTTCCTAGCCTCTTTTCCTCCGGGCAGCCGGCTTGAGCTGATGTGAAGTGTTGGTGGGCAAATCATCCAGAGAAGCGTCGCAATGCTTCTGGGCTGTTAGCAAGAGCTTTCCTTGCTGACCCTTTTCACGTTGGAGATTAGCTGGACATTTGCCGGTTTAGTGCCTTGTTTCTTCTGCGCAGCTTGCACAAAGCTCATTGCGGCTTTCGCGGTTCGAGTTGTGCATCGCCGGAGCTCTGCGGGAAAGAGCGAGAGAAGAGCCGCGAAAGCTCCGAGTGCGGCCAGCTCGCGTGTAGCCGCGAATGTGCGCTGTTCGCCGGTTGCAGGGCGACTGCCTTCTGCGCGGCTGCTTCCAAGTTGACGGTAACTGCCAGCGTGCTAGCTGTGTAGGACAGTGAAGAGGCTGACGCGTGTGTGTCCGTAGAGCTGCTAGAAAGCGTACGTGACGAGCAGGAAGGGCTTTCAGAGCAGCCGGTTCTCGTCTTGCACAGTCGCCACACATCCGCACTTTTAGTGCCTCAGAACCCCGGACAGCTTGCAAAACACGGCTGTAACTGTCCCAGCGCAAGCTGTTCAGGAAAGCACAGAAACGCGATGTTCGCGTGCTTTTAGCGCTGCTCGCAAGAAGCCTCCGGAGCAGGCACTTCTCGTGCAGCAACAACCGTGCCTGCTACGATCTTTCCTAGCCTCTTTTCCTCCGGGCAGCCGGCTTGAGCTGATGTGAAGTGTTGGTGGGCAAATCATCCAGAGAAGCGTCGCAATGCTTCTGGGCTGTTAGCAAGAGCTTTCCTTGCTGAGCCTTTTCACGTTGGAGATTAGCTGGACATTTGCCGGTTTAGTGCCTTGTTTCTTCTGCGCAGCTTGCACAAAGCTCATTGCGGCTTTCGCGGTTCGAGTTGTGCATCGCCGGAGCTCTGCGGGAAAGAGCGAGAGAAGAGCCGCGAAAGCTCCGAGTGCGGCCAGCTCGCGTGTAGCCGCGAATGTGCGCTGTTCGCCGGTTGCAGGGCGACTGCCTTCTGCGCGGCTGCTTCCAAGTTGACGGTAACTGCCAGCGTGCTAGCTGTGTAGGACAGTGAAGAGGCTGACGCGTGTGTGTCCGTAGAGCTGCTAGAAAGCGTACGTGACGAGCAGGAAGGGCTTTCAGAGCAGCCGGTTCTCGTCTTGGACAGTCGCCACACATCCGCACTTTTAGTGCCTCAGAACCCCGGACAGCTTGCAAAACACGGCTGTAACTGTCCCAGCGCAAGCTGTTCAGGAAAGCACAGAAACGCGATGTTCGCGTGCTTTTAGCGCTGCTCGCAAGAAGCCTCCGGAGCAGGCACTTCTCGTGCAGCAACAACCGTGCCTGCTACGATCTTTCCTAGCCTCTTTTCCTCCGGGCAGCCGGCTTGAGCTGATGTGAAGTGTTGGTGGGCAAATCATCCAGAGAAGCGTCGCAATGCTTCTGGGCTGTTAGCAAGAGCTTTCCTTGCTGACCCTTTTCACGTTGGAGATTAGCTGGACATTTGCCGGTTTAGTGCCTTGTTTCTTCTGCGCAGCTTGCACAAAGCTCATTGCGGCTTTCGCGGTTCGAGTTGTGCATCGCCGGAGCTCTGCGGGAAAGAGCGAGAGAAGAGCCGCGAAAGCTCCGAGTGCGGCCAGCTCGCGTGTAGCCGCGAATGTGCGCTGTTCGCCGGTTGCAGGGCGACTGCCTTCTGCGCGGCTGCTTCCAAGTTGACGGTAACTGCCAGCGTGCTAGCTGTGTAGGACAGTGAAGAGGCTGACGCGTGTGTGTCCGTAGAGCTGCTAGAAAGCGTACGTGACGAGCAGGAAGGGCTTTCAGAGCAGCCGGTTCTCGTCTTGCACAGTCGCCACACATCCGCACTTTTAGTGCCTCAGAACCCCGGACAGCTTGCAAAACACGGCTGTAACTGTCCCAGCGCAAGCTGTTCAGGAAAGCACAGAAACGCGATGTTCGCGTGCTTTTAGCGCTGCTCGCAAGAAGCCTCCGGAGCAGGCACTTCTCGTGCAGCAACAACCGTGCCTGCTACGATCTTTCCTAGCCTCTTTTCCTCCGGGCAGCCGGCTTGAGCTGATGTGAAGTGTTGGTGGGCAAATCATCCAGAGAAGCGTCGCAATGCTTCTGGGCTGTTAGCAAGAGCTTTCCTTGCTGACCCTTTTCACGTTGGAGATTAGCTGGACATTTGCCGGTTTAGTGCCTTGTTTCTTCTGCGCAGCTTGCACAAAGCTCATTGCGGCTTTCGCGGTTCGAGTTGTGCATCGCCGGAGCTCTGCGGGAAAGAGCGAGAGAAGAGCCGCGAAAGCTCCGAGTGCGGCCAGCTCGCGTGTAGCCGCGAATGTGCGCTGTTCGCCGGTTGCAGGGCGACTGCCTTCTGCGCGGCTGCTTCCAAGTTGACGGTAACTGCCAGCGTGCTAGCTGTGTAGGACAGTGAAGAGGCTGACGCGTGTGTGTCCGTAGAGCTGCTAGAAAGCGTACGTGACGAGCAGGAAGGGCTTTCAGAGCAGCCGGTTCTCGTCTTGCACAGTCGCCACACATCCGCACTTTTAGTGCCTCAGAACCCCGGACAGCTTGCAAAACACGGCTGTAACTGTCCCAGCGCAAGCTGTTCAGGAAAGCACAGAAACGCGATGTTCGCGTGCTTTTAGCGCTGCTCGCAAGAAGCCTCCGGAGCAGGCACTTCTCGTGCAGCAACAACCGTGCCTGCTACGATCTTTCCTAGCCTCTTTTCCTCCGGGCAGCCGGCTTGAGCTGATGTGAAGTGTTGGTGGGCAAATCATCCAGAGAAGCGTCGCAATGCTTCTGGGCTGTTAGCAAGAGCTTTCCTTGCTGACCCTTTTCACGTTGGAGATTAGCTGGACATTTGCCGGTTTAGTGCCTTGTTTCTTCTGCGCAGCTTGCACAAAGCTCATTGCGGCTTTCGCGGTTCGAGTTGTGCATCGCCGGAGCTCTGCGGGAAAGAGCGAGAGAAGAGCCGCGAAAGCTCCGAGTGCGGCCAGCTCGCGTGTAGCCGCGAATGTGCGCTGTTCGCCGGTTGCAGGGCGACTGCCTTCTGCGCGGCTGCTTCCAAGTTGACGGTAACTGCCAGCGTGCTAGCTGTGTAGGACAGTGAAGAGGCTGACGCGTGTGTGTCCGTAGAGCTGCTAGAAAGCGTACGTGACGAGCAGGAAGGGCTTTCAGAGCAGCCGGTTCTCGTCTTGGACAGTCGCCACACATCCGCACTTTTAGTGCCTCAGAACCCCGGACAGCTTGCAAAACACGGCTGTAACTGTCCCAGCGCAAGCTGTTCAGGAAAGCACAGAAACGCGATGTTCGCGTGCTTTTAGCGCTGCTCGCAAGAAGCCTCCGGAGCAGGCACTTCTCGTGCAGCAACAACCGTGCCTGCTACGATCTTTCCTAGCCTCTTTTCCTCCGGGCAGCCGGCTTGAGCTGATGTGAAGTGTTGGTGGGCAAATCATCCAGAGAAGCGTCGCAATGCTTCTGGGCTGTTAGCAAGAGCTTTCCTTGCTGACCCTTTTCACGTTGGAGATTAGCTGGACATTTGCCGGTTTAGTGCCTTGTTTCTTCTGCGCAGCTTGCACAAAGCTCATTGCGGCTTTCGCGGTTCGAGTTGTGCATCGCCGGAGCTCTGCGGGAAAGAGCGAGAGAAGAGCCGCGAAAGCTCCGAGTGCGGCCAGCTCGCGTGTAGCCGCGAATGTGCGCTGTTCGCCGGTTGCAGGGCGACTGCCTTCTGCGCGGCTGCTTCCAAGTTGACGGTAACTGCCAGCGTGCTAGCTGTGTAGGACAGTGAAGAGGCTGACGCGTGTGTGTCCGTAGAGCTGCTAGAAAGCGTACGTGACGAGCAGGAAGGGCTTTCAGAGCAGCCGGTTCTCGTCTTGCACAGTCGCCACACATCCGCACTTTTAGTGCCTCAGAACCCCGGACAGCTTGCAAAACACGGCTGTAACTGTCCCAGCGCAAGCTGTTCAGGAAAGCACAGAAACGCGATGTTCGCGTGCTTTTAGCGCTGCTCGCAAGAAGCCTCCGGAGCAGGCACTTCTCGTGCAGCAACAACCGTGCCTGCTACGATCTTTCCTAGCCTCTTTTCCTCCGGGCAGCCGGCTTGAGCTGATGTGAAGTGTTGGTGGGCAAATCATCCAGAGAAGCGTCGCAATGCTTCTGGGCTGTTAGCAAGAGCTTTCCTTGCTGAGCCTTTTCACGTTGGAGATTAGCTGGACATTTGCCGGTTTAGTGCCTTGTTTCTTCTGCGCAGCTTGCACAAAGCTCATTGCGGCTTTCGCGGTTCGAGTTGTGCATCGCCGGAGCTCTGCGGGAAAGAGCGAGAGAAGAGCCGCGAAAGCTCCGAGTGCGGCCAGCTCGCGTGTAGCCGCGAATGTGCGCTGTTCGCCGGTTGCAGGGCGAGTGCCTTCTGCGCGGCTGCTTCCAAGTTGACGGTAACTGCCAGCGTGCTAGCTGTGTAGGACAGTGAAGAGGCTGACGCGTGTGTGTCCGTAGAGCTGCTAGAAAGCGTACGTGACGAGCAGGAAGGGCTTTCAGAGCAGCCGGTTCTCGTCTTGCACAGTCGCCACACATCCGCACTTTTAGTGCCTCAGAACCCCGGACAGCTTGCAAAACACGGCTGTAACTGTCCCAGCGCAAGCTGTTCAGGAAAGCACAGAAACGCGATGTTCGCGTGCTTTTAGCGCTGCTCGCAAGAAGCCTCCGGAGCAGGCACTTCTCGTGCAGCAACAACCGTGCCTGCTACGATCTTTCCTAGCCTCTTTTCCTCCGGGCAGCCGGCTTGAGCTGATGTGAAGTGTTGGTGGGCAAATCATCCAGAGAAGCGTCGCAATGCTTCTGGGCTGTTAGCAAGAGCTTTCCTTGCTGAGCCTTTTCACGTTGGAGATTAGCTGGACATTTGCCGGTTTAGTGCCTTGTTTCTTCTGCGCAGCTTGCACAAAGCTCATTGCGGCTTTCGCGGTTCGAGTTGTGCATCGCCGGAGCTCTGCGGGAAAGAGCGAGAGAAGAGCCGCGAAAGCTCCGAGTGCGGCCAGCTCGCGTGTAGCCGCGAATGTGCGCTGTTCGCCGGTTGCAGGGCGACTGCCTTCTGCGCGGCTGCTTCCAAGTTGACGGTAACTGCCAGCGTGCTAGCTGTGTAGGACAGTGAAGAGGCTGACGCGTGTGTGTCCGTAGAGCTGCTAGAAAGCGTACGTGACGAGCAGGAAGGGCTTTCAGAGCAGCCGGTTCTCGTCTTGGACAGTCGCCACACATCCGCACTTTTAGTGCCTCAGAACCCCGGACAGCTTGCAAAACACGGCTGTAACTGTCCCAGCGCAAGCTGTTCAGGAAAGCACAGAAACGCGATGTTCGCGTGCTTTTAGCGCTGCTCGCAAGAAGCCTCCGGAGCAGGCACTTCTCGTGCAGCAACAACCGTGCCTGCTACGATCTTTCCTAGCCTCTTTTCCTCCGGGCAGCCGGCTTGAGCTGATGTGAAGTGTTGGTGGGCAAATCATCCAGAGAAGCGTCGCAATGCTTCTGGGCTGTTAGCAAGAGCTTTCCTTGCTGACCCTTTTCACGTTGGAGATTAGCTGGACATTTGCCGGTTTAGTGCCTTGTTTCTTCTGCGCAGCTTGCACAAAGCTCATTGCGGCTTTCGCGGTTCGAGTTGTGCATCGCCGGAGCTCTGCGGGAAAGAGCGAGAGAAGAGCCGCGAAAGCTCCGAGTGCGGCCAGCTCGCGTGTAGCCGCGAATGTGCGCTGTTCGCCGGTTGCAGGGCGACTGCCTTCTGCGCGGCTGCTTCCAAGTTGACGGTAACTGCCAGCGTGCTAGCTGTGTAGGACAGTGAAGAGGCTGACGCGTGTGTGTCCGTAGAGCTGCTAGAAAGCGTACGTGACGAGCAGGAAGGGCTTTCAGAGCAGCCGGTTCTCGTCTTGCACAGTCGCCACACATCCGCACTTTTAGTGCCTCAGAACCCCGGACAGCTTGCAAAACACGGCTGTAACTGTCCCAGCGCAAGCTGTTCAGGAAAGCACAGAAACGCGATGTTCGCGTGCTTTTAGCGCTGCTCGCAAGAAGCCTCCGGAGCAGGCACTTCTCGTGCAGCAACAACCGTGCCTGCTACGATCTTTCCTAGCCTCTTTTCCTCCGGGCAGCCGGCTTGAGCTGATGTGAAGTGTTGGTGGGCAAATCATCCAGAGAAGCGTCGCAATGCTTCTGGGCTGTTAGCAAGAGCTTTCCTTGCTGAGCCTTTTCACGTTGGAGATTAGCTGGACATTTGCCGGTTTAGTGCCTTGTTTCTTCTGCGCAGCTTGCACAAAGCTCATTGCGGCTTTCGCGGTTCGAGTTGTGCATCGCCGGAGCTCTGCGGGAAAGAGCGAGAGAAGAGCCGCGAAAGCTCCGAGTGCGGCCAGCTCGCGTGTAGCCGCGAATGTGCGCTGTTCGCCGGTTGCAGGGCGACTGCCTTCTGCGCGGCTGCTTCCAAGTTGACGGTAACTGCCAGCGTGCTAGCTGTGTAGGACAGTGAAGAGGCTGACGCGTGTGTGTCCGTAGAGCTGCTAGAAAGCGTACGTGACGAGCAGGAAGGGCTTTCAGAGCAGCCGGTTCTCGTCTTGCACAGTCGCCACACATCCGCACTTTTAGTGCCTCAGAACCCCGGACAGCTTGCAAAACACGGCTGTAACTGTCCCAGCGCAAGCTGTTCAGGAAAGCACAGAAACGCGATGTTCGCGTGCTTTTAGCGCTGCTCGCAAGAAGCCTCCGGAGCAGGCACTTCTCGTGCAGCAACAACCGTGCCTGCTACGATCTTTCCTAGCCTCTTTTCCTCCGGGCAGCCGGCTTGAGCTGATGTGAAGTGTTGGTGGGCAAATCATCCAGAGAAGCGTCGCAATGCTTCTGGGCTGTTAGCAAGAGCTTTCCTTGCTGACCCTTTTCACGTTGGAGATTAGCTGGACATTTGCCGGTTTAGTGCCTTGTTTCTTCTGCGCAGCTTGCACAAAGCTCATTGCGGCTTTCGCGGTTCGAGTTGTGCATCGCCGGAGCTCTGCGGGAAAGAGCGAGAGAAGAGCCGCGAAAGCTCCGAGTGCGGCCAGCTCGCGTGTAGCCGCGAATGTGCGCTGTTCGCCGGTTGCAGGGCGACTGCCTTCTGCGCGGCTGCTTCCAAGTTGACGGTAACTGCCAGCGTGCTAGCTGTGTAGGACAGTGAAGAGGCTGACGCGTGTGTGTCCGTAGAGCTGCTAGAAAGCGTACGTGACGAGCAGGAAGGGCTTTCAGAGCAGCCGGTTCTCGTCTTGGACAGTCGCCACACATCCGCACTTTTAGTGCCTCAGAACCCCGGACAGCTTGCAAAACACGGCTGTAACTGTCCCAGCGCAAGCTGTTCAGGAAAGCACAGAAACGCGATGTTCGCGTGCTTTTAGCGCTGCTCGCAAGAAGCCTCCGGAGCAGGCACTTCTCGTGCAGCAACAACCGTGCCTGCTACGATCTTTCCTAGCCTCTTTTCCTCCGGGCAGCCGGCTTGAGCTGATGTGAAGTGTTGGTGGGCAAATCATCCAGAGAAGCGTCGCAATGCTTCTGGGCTGTTAGCAAGAGCTTTCCTTGCTGACCCTTTTCACGTTGGAGATTAGCTGGACATTTGCCGGTTTAGTGCCTTGTTTCTTCTGCGCAGCTTGCACAAAGCTCATTGCGGCTTTCGCGGTTCGAGTTGTGCATCGCCGGAGCTCTGCGGGAAAGAGCGAGAGAAGAGCCGCGAAAGCTCCGAGTGCGGCCAGCTCGCGTGTAGCCGCGAATGTGCGCTGTTCGCCGGTTGCAGGGCGACTGCCTTCTGCGCGGCTGCTTCCAAGTTGACGGTAACTGCCAGCGTGCTAGCTGTGTAGGACAGTGAAGAGGCTGACGCGTGTGTGTCCGTAGAGCTGCTAGAAAGCGTACGTGACGAGCAGGAAGGGCTTTCAGAGCAGCCGGTTCTCGTCTTGCACAGTCGCCACACATCCGCACTTTTAGTGCCTCAGAACCCCGGACAGCTTGCAAAACACGGCTGTAACTGTCCCAGCGCAAGCTGTTCAGGAAAGCACAGAAACGCGATGTTCGCGTGCTTTTAGCGCTGCTCGCAAGAAGCCTCCGGAGCAGGCACTTCTCGTGCAGCAACAACCGTGCCTGCTACGATCTTTCCTAGCCTCTTTTCCTCCGGGCAGCCGGCTTGAGCTGATGTGAAGTGTTGGTGGGCAAATCATCCAGAGAAGCGTCGCAATGCTTCTGGGCTGTTAGCAAGAGCTTTCCTTGCTGACCCTTTTCACGTTGGAGATTAGCTGGACATTTGCCGGTTTAGTGCCTTGTTTCTTCTGCGCAGCTTGCACAAAGCTCATTGCGGCTTTCGCGGTTCGAGTTGTGCATCGCCGGAGCTCTGCGGGAAAGAGCGAGAGAAGAGCCGCGAAAGCTCCGAGTGCGGCCAGCTCGCGTGTAGCCGCGAATGTGCGCTGTTCGCCGGTTGCAGGGCGACTGCCTTCTGCGCGGCTGCTTCCAAGTTGACGGTAACTGCCAGCGTGCTAGCTGTGTAGGACAGTGAAGAGGCTGACGCGTGTGTGTCCGTAGAGCTGCTAGAAAGCGTACGTGACGAGCAGGAAGGGCTTTCAGAGCAGCCGGTTCTCGTCTTGCACAGTCGCCACACATCCGCACTTTTAGTGCCTCAGAACCCCGGACAGCTTGCAAAACACGGCTGTAACTGTCCCAGCGCAAGCTGTTCAGGAAAGCACAGAAACGCGATGTTCGCGTGCTTTTAGCGCTGCTCGCAAGAAGCCTCCGGAGCAGGCACTTCTCGTGCAGCAACAACCGTGCCTGCTACGATCTTTCCTAGCCTCTTTTCCTCCGGGCAGCCGGCTTGAGCTGATGTGAAGTGTTGGTGGGCAAATCATCCAGAGAAGCGTCGCAATGCTTCTGGGCTGTTAGCAAGAGCTTTCCTTGCTGACCCTTTTCACGTTGGAGATTAGCTGGACATTTGCCGGTTTAGTGCCTTGTTTCTTCTGCGCAGCTTGCACAAAGCTCATTGCGGCTTTCGCGGTTCGAGTTGTGCATCGCCGGAGCTCTGCGGGAAAGAGCGAGAGAAGAGCCGCGAAAGCTCCGAGTGCGGCCAGCTCGCGTGTAGCCGCGAATGTGCGCTGTTCGCCGGTTGCAGGGCGACTGCCTTCTGCGCGGCTGCTTCCAAGTTGACGGTAACTGCCAGCGTGCTAGCTGTGTAGGACAGTGAAGAGGCTGACGCGTGTGTGTCCGTAGAGCTGCTAGAAAGCGTACGTGACGAGCAGGAAGGGCTTTCAGAGCAGCCGGTTCTCGTCTTGCACAGTCGCCACACATCCGCACTTTTAGTGCCTCAGAACCCCGGACAGCTTGCAAAACACGGCTGTAACTGTCCCAGCGCAAGCTGTTCAGGAAAGCACAGAAACGCGATGTTCGCGTGCTTTTAGCGCTGCTCGCAAGAAGCCTCCGGAGCAGGCACTTCTCGTGCAGCAACAACCGTGCCTGCTACGATCTTTCCTAGCCTCTTTTCCTCCGGGCAGCCGGCTTGAGCTGATGTGAAGTGTTGGTGGGCAAATCATCCAGAGAAGCGTCGCAATGCTTCTGGGCTGTTAGCAAGAGCTTTCCTTGCTGACCCTTTTCACGTTGGAGATTAGCTGGACATTTGCCGGTTTAGTGCCTTGTTTCTTCTGCGCAGCTTGCACAAAGCTCATTGCGGCTTTCGCGGTTCGAGTTGTGCATCGCCGGAGCTCTGCGGGAAAGAGCGAGAGAAGAGCCGCGAAAGCTCCGAGTGCGGCCAGCTCGCGTGTAGCCGCGAATGTGCGCTGTTCGCCGGTTGCAGGGCGAGTGCCTTCTGCGCGGCTGCTTCCAAGTTGACGGTAACTGCCAGCGTGCTAGCTGTGTAGGACAGTGAAGAGGCTGACGCGTGTGTGTCCGTAGAGCTGCTAGAAAGCGTACGTGACGAGCAGGAAGGGCTTTCAGAGCAGCCGGTTCTCGTCTTGCACAGTCGCCACACATCCGCACTTTTAGTGCCTCAGAACCCCGGACAGCTTGCAAAACACGGCTGTAACTGTCCCAGCGCAAGCTGTTCAGGAAAGCACAGAAACGCGATGTTCGCGTGCTTTTAGCGCTGCTCGCAAGAAGCCTCCGGAGCAGGCACTTCTCGTGCAGCAACAACCGTGCCTGCTACGATCTTTCCTAGCCTCTTTTCCTCCGGGCAGCCGGCTTGAGCTGATGTGAAGTGTTGGTGGGCAAATCATCCAGAGAAGCGTCGCAATGCTTCTGGGCTGTTAGCAAGAGCTTTCCTTGCTGAGCCTTTTCACGTTGGAGATTAGCTGGACATTTGCCGGTTTAGTGCCTTGTTTCTTCTGCGCAGCTTGCACAAAGCTCATTGCGGCTTTCGCGGTTCGAGTTGTGCATCGCCGGAGCTCTGCGGGAAAGAGCGAGAGAAGAGCCGCGAAAGCTCCGAGTGCGGCCAGCTCGCGTGTAGCCGCGAATGTGCGCTGTTCGCCGGTTGCAGGGCGACTGCCTTCTGCGCGGCTGCTTCCAAGTTGACGGTAACTGCCAGCGTGCTAGCTGTGTAGGACAGTGAAGAGGCTGACGCGTGTGTGTCCGTAGAGCTGCTAGAAAGCGTACGTGACGAGCAGGAAGGGCTTTCAGAGCAGCCGGTTCTCGTCTTGCACAGTCGCCACACATCCGCACTTTTAGTGCCTCAGAACCCCGGACAGCTTGCAAAACACGGCTGTAACTGTCCCAGCGCAAGCTGTTCAGGAAAGCACAGAAACGCGATGTTCGCGTGCTTTTAGCGCTGCTCGCAAGAAGCCTCCGGAGCAGGCACTTCTCGTGCAGCAACAACCGTGCCTGCTACGATCTTTCCTAGCCTCTTTTCCTCCGGGCAGCCGGCTTGAGCTGATGTGAAGTGTTGGTGGGCAAATCATCCAGAGAAGCGTCGCAATGCTTCTGGGCTGTTAGCAAGAGCTTTCCTTGCTGAGCCTTTTCACGTTGGAGATTAGCTGGACATTTGCCGGTTTAGTGCCTTGTTTCTTCTGCGCAGCTTGCACAAAGCTCATTGCGGCTTTCGCGGTTCGAGTTGTGCATCGCCGGAGCTCTGCGGGAAAGAGCGAGAGAAGAGCCGCGAAAGCTCCGAGTGCGGCCAGCTCGCGTGTAGCCGCGAATGTGCGCTGTTCGCCGGTTGCAGGGCGACTGCCTTCTGCGCGGCTGCTTCCAAGTTGACGGTAACTGCCAGCGTGCTAGCTGTGTAGGACAGTGAAGAGGCTGACGCGTGTGTGTCCGTTGAGCTGCTAGAAAGCGTACGTGACGAGCAGGAAGGGCTTTCAGAGCAGCCGGTTCTCGTCTTGGACAGTCGCCACACATCCGCACTTTTAGTGCCTCAGAACCCCGGACAGCTTGCAAAACACGGCTGTAACTGTCCCAGCGCAAGCTGTTCAGGAAAGCACAGAAACGCGATGTTCGCGTGCTTTTAGCGCTGCTCGCAAGAAGCCTCCGGAGCAGGCACTTCTCGTGCAGCAACAACCGTGCCTGCTACGATCTTTCCTAGCCTCTTTTCCTCCGGGCAGCCGGCTTGAGCTGATGTGAAGTGTTGGTGGGCAAATCATCCAGAGAAGCGTCGCAATGCTTCTGGGCTGTTAGCAAGAGCTTTCCTTGCTGACCCTTTTCACGTTGGAGATTAGCTGGACATTTGCCGGTTTAGTGCCTTGTTTCTTCTGCGCAGCTTGCACAAAGCTCATTGCGGCTTTCGCGGTTCGAGTTGTGCATCGCCGGAGCTCTGCGGGAAAGAGCGAGAGAAGAGCCGCGAAAGCTCCGAGTGCGGCCAGCTCGCGTGTAGCCGCGAATGTGCGCTGTTCGCCGGTTGCAGGGCGACTGCCTTCTGCGCGGCTGCTTCCAAGTTGACGGTAACTGCCAGCGTGCTAGCTGTGTAGGACAGTGAAGAGGCTGACGCGTGTGTGTCCGTAGAGCTGCTAGAAAGCGTACGTGACGAGCAGGAAGGGCTTTCAGAGCAGCCGGTTCTCGTCTTGCACAGTCGCCACACATCCGCACTTTTAGTGCCTCAGAACCCCGGACAGCTTGCAAAACACGGCTGTAACTGTCCCAGCGCAAGCTGTTCAGGAAAGCACAGAAACGCGATGTTCGCGTGCTTTTAGCGCTGCTCGCAAGAAGCCTCCGGAGCAGGCACTTCTCGTGCAGCAACAACCGTGCCTGCTACGATCTTTCCTAGCCTCTTTTCCTCCGGGCAGCCGGCTTGAGCTGATGTGAAGTGTTGGTGGGCAAATCATCCAGAGAAGCGTCGCAATGCTTCTGGGCTGTTAGCAAGAGCTTTCCTTGCTGAGCCTTTTCACGTTGGAGATTAGCTGGACATTTGCCGGTTTAGTGCCTTGTTTCTTCTGCGCAGCTTGCACAAAGCTCATTGCGGCTTTCGCGGTTCGAGTTGTGCATCGCCGGAGCTCTGCGGGAAAGAGCGAGAGAAGAGCCGCGAAAGCTCCGAGTGCGGCCAGCTCGCGTGTAGCCGCGAATGTGCGCTGTTCGCCGGTTGCAGGGCGACTGCCTTCTGCGCGGCTGCTTCCAAGTTGACGGTAACTGCCAGCGTGCTAGCTGTGTAGGACAGTGAAGAGGCTGACGCGTGTGTGTCCGTAGAGCTGCTAGAAAGCGTACGTGACGAGCAGGAAGGGCTTTCAGAGCAGCCGGTTCTCGTCTTGGACAGTCGCCACACATCCGCACTTTTAGTGCCTCAGAACCCCGGACAGCTTGCAAAACACGGCTGTAACTGTCCCAGCGCAAGCTGTTCAGGAAAGCACAGAAACGCGATGTTCGCGTGCTTTTAGCGCTGCTCGCAAGAAGCCTCCGGAGCAGGCACTTCTCGTGCAGCAACAACCGTGCCTGCTACGATCTTTCCTAGCCTCTTTTCCTCCGGGCAGCCGGCTTGAGCTGATGTGAAGTGTTGGTGGGCAAATCATCCAGAGAAGCGTCGCAATGCTTCTGGGCTGTTAGCAAGAGCTTTCCTTGCTGACCCTTTTCACGTTGGAGATTAGCTGGACATTTGCCGGTTTAGTGCCTTGTTTCTTCTGCGCAGCTTGCACAAAGCTCATTGCGGCTTTCGCGGTTCGAGTTGTGCATCGCCGGAGCTCTGCGGGAAAGAGCGAGAGAAGAGCCGCGAAAGCTCCGAGTGCGGCCAGCTCGCGTGTAGCCGCGAATGTGCGCTGTTCGCCGGTTGCAGGGCGACTGCCTTCTGCGCGGCTGCTTCCAAGTTGACGGTAACTGCCAGCGTGCTAGCTGTGTAGGACAGTGAAGAGGCTGACGCGTGTGTGTCCGTAGAGCTGCTAGAAAGCGTACGTGACGAGCAGGAAGGGATTTCAGAGCAGCCGGTTCTCGTCTTGGACAGTCGCCACACATCCGCACTTTTAGTGCCTCAGAACCCCGGACAGCTTGCAAAACACGGCTGTAACTGTCCCAGCGCAAGCTGTTCAGGAAAGCACAGAAACGCGATGTTCGCGTGCTTTTAGCGCTGCTCGCAAGAAGCCTCCGGAGCAGGCACTTCTCGTGCAGCAACAACCGTGCCTGCTACGATCTTTCCTAGCCTCTTTTCCTCCGGGCAGCCGGCTTGAGCTGATGTGAAGTGTTGGTGGGCAAATCATCCAGAGAAGCGTCGCAATGCTTCTGGGCTGTTAGCAAGAGCTTTCCTTGCTGAGCCTTTTCACGTTGGAGATTAGCTGGACATTTGCCGGTTTAGTGCCTTGTTTCTTCTGCGCAGCTTGCACAAAGCTCATTGCGGCTTTCGCGGTTCGAGTTGCGCATCGCCGGAGCTCTGCGGGAAAGAGCGAGAGAAGAGCCGCGAAAGCTCCGAGTGCGGCCAGCTCGCGTGTAGCCGCGAATGTGCGCTGTTCGCCGGTTGCAGGGCGAGTGCCTTCTGCGCGGCTGCTTCCAAGTTGACGGTAACTGCCAGCGTGCTAGCTGTGTAGGACAGTGAAGAGGCTGACGCGTGTGTGTCCGTAGAGCTGCTAGAAAGCGTACGTGACGAGCAGGAAGGGCTTTCAGAGCAGCCGGTTCTCGTCTTGCACAGTCGCCACACATCCGCACTTTTAGTGCCTCAGAACCCCGGACAGCTTGCAAAACACGGCTGTAACTGTCCCAGCGCAAGCTGTTCAGGAAAGCACAGAAACGCGATGTTCGCGTGCTTTTAGCGCTGCTCGCAAGAAGCCTCCGGAGCAGGCACTTCTCGTGCAGCAACAACCGTGCCTGCTACGATCTTTCCTAGCCTCTTTTCCTCCGGGCAGCCGGCTTGAGCTGATGTGAAGTGTTGGTGGGCAAATCATCCAGAGAAGCGTCGCAATGCTTCTGGGCTGTTAGCAAGAGCTTTCCTTGCTGAGCCTTTTCACGTTGGAGATTAGCTGGACATTTGCCGGTTTAGTGCCTTGTTTCTTCTGCGCAGCTTGCACAAAGCTCATTGCGGCTTTCGCGGTTCGAGTTGTGCATCGCCGGAGCTCTGCGGGAAAGAGCGAGAGAAGAGCCGCGAAAGCTCCGAGTGCGGCCAGCTCGCGTGTAGCCGCGAATGTGCGCTGTTCGCCGGTTGCAGGGCGAGTGCCTTCTGCGCGGCTGCTTCCAAGTTGACGGTAACTGCCAGCGTGCTAGCTGTGTAGGACAGTGAAGAGGCTGACGCGTGTGTGTCCGTAGAGCTTCTAGAAAGCGTACGTGACGAGCAGGAAGGGCTTTCAGAGCAGCCGGTTCTCGTCTTGGACAGTCGCCACACATCCGCACTTTTAGTGCCTCAGAACCCCGGACAGCTTGCAAAACACGGCTGTAACTGTCCCAGCGCAAGCTGTTCAGGAAAGCACAGAAACGCGATGTTCGCGTGCTTTTAGCGCTGCTCGCAAGAAGCCTCCGGAGCAGGCACTTCTCGTGCAGCAACAACCGTGCCTGCTACGATCTTTCCTAGCCTCTTTTCCTCCGGGCAGCCGGCTTGAGCTGATGTGAAGTGTTGGTGGGCAAATCATCCAGAGAAGCGTCGCAATGCTTCTGGGCTGTTAGCAAGAGCTTTCCTTGCTGAGCCTTTTCACGTTGGAGATTAGCTGGACATTTGCCGGTTTAGTGCCTTGTTTCTTCTGCGCAGCTTGCACAAAGCTCATTGCGGCTTTCGCGGTTCGAGTTGCGCATCGCCGGAGCTCTGCGGGAAAGAGCGAGAGAAGAGCCGCGAAAGCTCCGAGTGCGGCCAGCTCGCGTGTAGCCGCGAATGTGCGCTGTTCGCCGGTTGCAGGGCGACTGCCTTCTGCGCGGCTGCTTCCAAGTTGACGGTAACTGCCAGCGTGCTAGCTGTGTAGGACAGTGAAGAGGCTGACGCGTGTGTGTCCGTAGAGCTGCTAGAAAGCGTACGTGACGAGCAGGAAGGGCTTTCAGAGCAGCCGGTTCTCGTCTTGGACAGTCGCCACACATCCGCACTTTTAGTGCCTCAGAACCCCGGACAGCTTGCAAAACACGGCTGTAACTGTCCCAGCGCAAGCTGTTCAGGAAAGCACAGAAACGCGATGTTCGCGTGCTTTTAGCGCTGCTCGCAAGAAGCCTCCGGAGCAGGCACTTCTCGTGCAGCAACAACCGTGCCTGCTACGATCTTTCCTAGCCTCTTTTCCTCCGGGCAGCCGGCTTGAGCTGATGTGAAGTGTTGGTGGGCAAATCATCCAGAGAAGCGTCGCAATGCTTCTGGGCTGTTAGCAAGAGCTTTCCTTGCTGACCCTTTTCACGTTGGAGATTAGCTGGACATTTGCCGGTTTAGTGCCTTGTTTCTTCTGCGCAGCTTGCACAAAGCTCATTGCGGCTTTCGCGGTTCGAGTTGTGCATCGCCGGAGCTCTGCGGGAAAGAGCGAGAGAAGAGCCGCGAAAGCTCCGAGTGCGGCCAGCTCGCGTGTAGCCGCGAATGTGCGCTGTTCGCCGGTTGCAGGGCGACTGCCTTCTGCGCGGCTGCTTCCAAGTTGACGGTAACTGCCAGCGTGCTAGCTGTGTAGGACAGTGAAGAGGCTGACGCGTGTGTGTCCGTAGAGCTGCTAGAAAGCGTACGTGACGAGCAGGAAGGGCTTTCAGAGCAGCCGGTTCTCGTCTTGCACAGTCGCCACACATCCGCACTTTTAGTGCCTCAGAACCCCGGACAGCTTGCAAAACACGGCTGTAACTGTCCCAGCGCAAGCTGTTCAGGAAAGCACAGAAACGCGATGTTCGCGTGCTTTTAGCGCTGCTCGCAAGAAGCCTCCGGAGCAGGCACTTCTCGTGCAGCAACAACCGTGCCTGCTACGATCTTTCCTAGCCTCTTTTCCTCCGGGCAGCCGGCTTGAGCTGATGTGAAGTGTTGGTGGGCAAATCATCCAGAGAAGCGTCGCAATGCTTCTGGGCTGTTAGCAAGAGCTTTCCTTGCTGAGCCTTTTCACGTTGGAGATTAGCTGGACATTTGCCGGTTTAGTGCCTTGTTTCTTCTGCGCAGCTTGCACAAAGCTCATTGCGGCTTTCGCGGTTCGAGTTGTGCATCGCCGGAGCTCTGCGGGAAAGAGCGAGAGAAGAGCCGCGAAAGCTCCGAGTGCGGCCAGCTCGCGTGTAGCCGCGAATGTGCGCTGTTCGCCGGTTGCAGGGCGACTGCCTTCTGCGCGGCTGCTTCCAAGTTGACGGTAACTGCCAGCGTGCTAGCTGTGTAGGACAGTGAAGAGGCTGACGCGTGTGTGTCCGTAGAGCTGCTAGAAAGCGTACGTGACGAGCAGGAAGGGCTTTCAGAGCAGCCGGTTCTCGTCTTGGACAGTCGCCACACATCCGCACTTTTAGTGCCTCAGAACCCCGGACAGCTTGCAAAACACGGCTGTAACTGTCCCAGCGCAAGCTGTTCAGGAAAGCACAGAAACGCGATGTTCGCGTGCTTTTAGCGCTGCTCGCAAGAAGCCTCCGGAGCAGGCACTTCTCGTGCAGCAACAACCGTGCCTGCTACGATCTTTCCTAGCCTCTTTTCCTCCGGGCAGCCGGCTTGAGCTGATGTGAAGTGTTGGTGGGCAAATCATCCAGAGAAGCGTCGCAATGCTTCTGGGCTGTTAGCAAGAGCTTTCCTTGCTGAGCCTTTTCACGTTGGAGATTAGCTGGACATTTGCCGGTTTAGTGCCTTGTTTCTTCTGCGCAGCTTGCACAAAGCTCATTGCGGCTTTCGCGGTTCGAGTTGTGCATCGCCGGAGCTCTGCGGGAAAGAGCGAGAGAAGAGCCGCGAAAGCTCCGAGTGCGGCCAGCTCGCGTGTAGCCGCGAATGTGCGCTGTTCGCCGGTTGCAGGGCGACTGCCTTCTGCGCGGCTGCTTCCAAGTTGACGGTAACTGCCAGCGTGCTAGCTGTGTAGGACAGTGAAGAGGCTGACGCGTGTGTGTCCGTAGAGCTGCTAGAAAGCGTACGTGACGAGCAGGAAGGGCTTTCAGAGCAGCCGGTTCTCGTCTTGCACAGTCGCCACACATCCGCACTTTTAGTGCCTCAGAACCCCGGACAGCTTGCAAAACACGGCTGTAACTGTCCCAGCGCAAGCTGTTCAGGAAAGCACAGAAACGCGATGTTCGCGTGCTTTTAGCGCTGCTCGCAAGAAGCCTCCGGAGCAGGCACTTCTCGTGCAGCAACAACCGTGCCTGCTACGATCTTTCCTAGCCTCTTTTCCTCCGGGCAGCCGGCTTGAGCTGATGTGAAGTGTTGGTGGGCAAATCATCCAGAGAAGCGTCGCAATGCTTCTGGGCTGTTAGCAAGAGCTTTCCTTGCTGAGCCTTTTCACGTTGGAGATTAGCTGGACATTTGCCGGTTTAGTGCCTTGTTTCTTCTGCGCAGCTTGCACAAAGCTCATTGCGGCTTTCGCGGTTCGAGTTGTGCATCGCCGGAGCTCTGCGGGAAAGAGCGAGAGAAGAGCCGCGAAAGCTCCGAGTGCGGCCAGCTCGCGTGTAGCCGCGAATGTGCGCTGTTCGCCGGTTGCAGGGCGACTGCCTTCTGCGCGGCTGCTTCCAAGTTGACGGTAACTGCCAGCGTGCTAGCTGTGTAGGACAGTGAAGAGGCTGACGCGTGTGTGTCCGTAGAGCTGCTAGAAAGCGTACGTGACGAGCAGGAAGGGCTTTCAGAGCAGCCGGTTCTCGTCTTGGACAGTCGCCACACATCCGCACTTTTAGTGCCTCAGAACCCCGGACAGCTTGCAAAACACGGCTGTAACTGTCCCAGCGCAAGCTGTTCAGGAAAGCACAGAAACGCGATGTTCGCGTGCTTTTAGCGCTGCTCGCAAGAAGCCTCCGGAGCAGGCACTTCTCGTGCAGCAACAACCGTGCCTGCTACGATCTTTCCTAGCCTCTTTTCCTCCGGGCAGCCGGCTTGAGCTGATGTGAAGTGTTGGTGGGCAAATCATCCAGAGAAGCGTCGCAATGCTTCTGGGCTGTTAGCAAGAGCTTTCCTTGCTGACCCTTTTCACGTTGGAGATTAGCTGGACATTTGCCGGTTTAGTGCCTTGTTTCTTCTGCGCAGCTTGCACAAAGCTCATTGCGGCTTTCGCGGTTCGAGTTGTGCATCGCCGGAGCTCTGCGGGAAAGAGCGAGAGAAGAGCCGCGAAAGCTCCGAGTGCGGCCAGCTCGCGTGTAGCCGCGAATGTGCGCTGTTCGCCGGTTGCAGGGCGACTGCCTTCTGCGCGGCTGCTTCCAAGTTGACGGTAACTGCCAGCGTGCTAGCTGTGTAGGACAGTGAAGAGGCTGACGCGTGTGTGTCCGTAGAGCTGCTAGAAAGCGTACGTGACGAGCAGGAAGGGATTTCAGAGCAGCCGGTTCTCGTCTTGGACAGTCGCCACACATCCGCACTTTTAGTGCCTCAGAACCCCGGACAGCTTGCAAAACACGGCTGTAACTGTCCCAGCGCAAGCTGTTCAGGAAAGCACAGAAACGCGATGTTCGCGTGCTTTTAGCGCTGCTCGCAAGAAGCCTCCGGAGCAGGCACTTCTCGTGCAGCAACAACCGTGCCTGCTACGATCTTTCCTAGCCTCTTTTCCTCCGGGCAGCCGGCTTGAGCTGATGTGAAGTGTTGGTGGGCAAATCATCCAGAGAAGCGTCGCAATGCTTCTGGGCTGTTAGCAAGAGCTTTCCTTGCTGAGCCTTTTCACGTTGGAGATTAGCTGGACATTTGCCGGTTTAGTGCCTTGTTTCTTCTGCGCAGCTTGCACAAAGCTCATTGCGGCTTTCGCGGTTCGAGTTGCGCATCGCCGGAGCTCTGCGGGAAAGAGCGAGAGAAGAGCCGCGAAAGCTCCGAGTGCGGCCAGCTCGCGTGTAGCCGCGAATGTGCGCTGTTCGCCGGTTGCAGGGCGAGTGCCTTCTGCGCGGCTGCTTCCAAGTTGACGGTAACTGCCAGCGTGCTAGCTGTGTAGGACAGTGAAGAGGCTGACGCGTGTGTGTCCGTAGAGCTGCTAGAAAGCGTACGTGACGAGCAGGAAGGGCTTTCAGAGCAGCCGGTTCTCGTCTTGCACAGTCGCCACACATCCGCACTTTTAGTGCCTCAGAACCCCGGACAGCTTGCAAAACACGGCTGTAACTGTCCCAGCGCAAGCTGTTCAGGAAAGCACAGAAACGCGATGTTCGCGTGCTTTTAGCGCTGCTCGCAAGAAGCCTCCGGAGCAGGCACTTCTCGTGCAGCAACAACCGTGCCTGCTACGATCTTTCCTAGCCTCTTTTCCTCCGGGCAGCCGGCTTGAGCTGATGTGAAGTGTTGGTGGGCAAATCATCCAGAGAAGCGTCGCAATGCTTCTGGGCTGTTAGCAAGAGCTTTCCTTGCTGAGCCTTTTCACGTTGGAGATTAGCTGGACATTTGCCGGTTTAGTGCCTTGTTTCTTCTGCGCAGCTTGCACAAAGCTCATTGCGGCTTTCGCGGTTCGAGTTGTGCATCGCCGGAGCTCTGCGGGAAAGAGCGAGAGAAGAGCCGCGAAAGCTCCGAGTGCGGCCAGCTCGCGTGTAGCCGCGAATGTGCGCTGTTCGCCGGTTGCAGGGCGAGTGCCTTCTGCGCGGCTGCTTCCAAGTTGACGGTAACTGCCAGCGTGCTAGCTGTGTAGGACAGTGAAGAGGCTGACGCGTGTGTGTCCGTAGAGCTTCTAGAAAGCGTACGTGACGAGCAGGAAGGGCTTTCAGAGCAGCCGGTTCTCGTCTTGGACAGTCGCCACACATCCGCACTTTTAGTGCCTCAGAACCCCGGACAGCTTGCAAAACACGGCTGTAACTGTCCCAGCGCAAGCTGTTCAGGAAAGCACAGAAACGCGATGTTCGCGTGCTTTTAGCGCTGCTCGCAAGAAGCCTCCGGAGCAGGCACTTCTCGTGCAGCAACAACCGTGCCTGCTACGATCTTTCCTAGCCTCTTTTCCTCCGGGCAGCCGGCTTGAGCTGATGTGAAGTGTTGGTGGGCAAATCATCCAGAGAAGCGTCGCAATGCTTCTGGGCTGTTAGCAAGAGCTTTCCTTGCTGAGCCTTTTCACGTTGGAGATTAGCTGGACATTTGCCGGTTTAGTGCCTTGTTTCTTCTGCGCAGCTTGCACAAAGCTCATTGCGGCTTTCGCGGTTCGAGTTGCGCATCGCCGGAGCTCTGCGGGAAAGAGCGAGAGAAGAGCCGCGAAAGCTCCGAGTGCGGCCAGCTCGCGTGTAGCCGCGAATGTGCGCTGTTCGCCGGTTGCAGGGCGACTGCCTTCTGCGCGGCTGCTTCCAAGTTGACGGTAACTGCCAGCGTGCTAGCTGTGTAGGACAGTGAAGAGGCTGACGCGTGTGTGTCCGTAGAGCTGCTAGAAAGCGTACGTGACGAGCAGGAAGGGCTTTCAGAGCAGCCGGTTCTCGTCTTGGACAGTCGCCACACATCCGCACTTTTAGTGCCTCAGAACCCCGGACAGCTTGCAAAACACGGCTGTAACTGTCCCAGCGCAAGCTGTTCAGGAAAGCACAGAAACGCGATGTTCGCGTGCTTTTAGCGCTGCTCGCAAGAAGCCTCCGGAGCAGGCACTTCTCGTGCAGCAACAACCGTGCCTGCTACGATCTTTCCTAGCCTCTTTTCCTCCGGGCAGCCGGCTTGAGCTGATGTGAAGTGTTGGTGGGCAAATCATCCAGAGAAGCGTCGCAATGCTTCTGGGCTGTTAGCAAGAGCTTTCCTTGCTGACCCTTTTCACGTTGGAGATTAGCTGGACATTTGCCGGTTTAGTGCCTTGTTTCTTCTGCGCAGCTTGCACAAAGCTCATTGCGGCTTTCGCGGTTCGAGTTGTGCATCGCCGGAGCTCTGCGGGAAAGAGCGAGAGAAGAGCCGCGAAAGCTCCGAGTGCGGCCAGCTCGCGTGTAGCCGCGAATGTGCGCTGTTCGCCGGTTGCAGGGCGACTGCCTTCTGCGCGGCTGCTTCCAAGTTGACGGTAACTGCCAGCGTGCTAGCTGTGTAGGACAGTGAAGAGGCTGACGCGTGTGTGTCCGTAGAGCTGCTAGAAAGCGTACGTGACGAGCAGGAAGGGCTTTCAGAGCAGCCGGTTCTCGTCTTGCACAGTCGCCACACATCCGCACTTTTAGTGCCTCAGAACCCCGGACAGCTTGCAAAACACGGCTGTAACTGTCCCAGCGCAAGCTGTTCAGGAAAGCACAGAAACGCGATGTTCGCGTGCTTTTAGCGCTGCTCGCAAGAAGCCTCCGGAGCAGGCACTTCTCGTGCAGCAACAACCGTGCCTGCTACGATCTTTCCTAGCCTCTTTTCCTCCGGGCAGCCGGCTTGAGCTGATGTGAAGTGTTGGTGGGCAAATCATCCAGAGAAGCGTCGCAATGCTTCTGGGCTGTTAGCAAGAGCTTTCCTTGCTGAGCCTTTTCACGTTGGAGATTAGCTGGACATTTGCCGGTTTAGTGCCTTGTTTCTTCTGCGCAGCTTGCACAAAGCTCATTGCGGCTTTCGCGGTTCGAGTTGTGCATCGCCGGAGCTCTGCGGGAAAGAGCGAGAGAAGAGCCGCGAAAGCTCCGAGTGCGGCCAGCTCGCGTGTAGCCGCGAATGTGCGCTGTTCGCCGGTTGCAGGGCGACTGCCTTCTGCGCGGCTGCTTCCAAGTTGACGGTAACTGCCAGCGTGCTAGCTGTGTAGGACAGTGAAGAGGCTGACGCGTGTGTGTCCGTAGAGCTGCTAGAAAGCGTACGTGACGAGCAGGAAGGGCTTTCAGAGCAGCCGGTTCTCGTCTTGGACAGTCGCCACACATCCGCACTTTTAGTGCCTCAGAACCCCGGACAGCTTGCAAAACACGGCTGTAACTGTCCCAGCGCAAGCTGTTCAGGAAAGCACAGAAACGCGATGTTCGCGTGCTTTTAGCGCTGCTCGCAAGAAGCCTCCGGAGCAGGCACTTCTCGTGCAGCAACAACCGTGCCTGCTACGATCTTTCCTAGCCTCTTTTCCTCCGGGCAGCCGGCTTGAGCTGATGTGAAGTGTTGGTGGGCAAATCATCCAGAGAAGAGTCGCAATGCTTCTGGGCTGTTAGCAAGAGCTTTCCTTGCTGAGCCTTTTCACGTTGGAGATTAGCTGGACATTTGCCGGTTTAGTGCCTTGTTTCTTCTGCGCAGCTTGCACAAAGCTCATTGCGGCTTTCGCGGTTCGAGTTGTGCATCGCCGGAGCTCTGCGGGAAAGAGCGAGAGAAGAGCCGCGAAAGCTCCGAGTGCGGCCAGCTCGCGTGTAGCCGCGAATGTGCGCTGTTCGCCGGTTGCAGGGCGACTGCCTTCTGCGCGGCTGCTTCCAAGTTGACGGTAACTGCCAGCGTGCTAGCTGTGTAGGACAGTGAAGAGGCTGACGCGTGTGTGTCCGTAGAGCTGCTAGAAAGCGTACGTGACGAGCAGGAAGGGCTTTCAGAGCAGCCGGTTCTCGTCTTGGACAGTCGCCACACATCCGCACTTTTAGTGCCTCAGAACCCCGGACAGCTTGCAAAACACGGCTGTAACTGTCCCAGCGCAAGCTGTTCAGGAAAGCACAGAAACGCGATGTTCGCGTGCTTTTAGCGCTGCTCGCAAGAAGCCTCCGGAGCAGGCACTTCTCGTGCAGCAACAACCGTGCCTGCTACGATCTTTCCTAGCCTCTTTTCCTCCGGGCAGCCGGCTTGAGCTGATGTGAAGTGTTGGTGGGCAAATCATCCAGAGAAGCGTCGCAATGCTTCTGGGCTGTTAGCAAGAGCTTTCCTTGCTGAGCCTTTTCACGTTGGAGATTAGCTGGACATTTGCCGGTTTAGTGCCTTGTTTCTTCTGCGCAGCTTGCACAAAGCTCATTGCGGCTTTCGCGGTTCGAGTTGTGCATCGCCGGAGCTCTGCGGGAAAGAGCGAGAGAAGAGCCGCGAAAGCTCCGAGTGCGGCCAGCTCGCGTGTAGCCGCGAATGTGCGCTGTTCGCCGGTTGCAGGGCGACTGCCTTCTGCGCGGCTGCTTCCAAGTTGACGGTAACTGCCAGCGTGCTAGCTGTGTAGGACAGTGAAGAGGCTGACGCGTGTGTGTCCGTAGAGCTGCTAGAAAGCGTACGTGACGAGCAGGAAGGGCTTTCAGAGCAGCCGGTTCTCGTCTTGCACAGTCGCCACACATCCGCACTTTTAGTGCCTCAGAACCCCGGACAGCTTGCAAAACACGGCTGTAACTGTCCCAGCGCAAGCTGTTCAGGAAAGCACAGAAACGCGATGTTCGCGTGCTTTTAGCGCTGCTCGCAAGAAGCCTCCGGAGCAGGCACTTCTCGTGCAGCAACAACCGTGCCTGCTACGATCTTTCCTAGCCTCTTTTCCTCCGGGCAGCCGGCTTGAGCTGATGTGAAGTGTTGGTGGGCAAATCATCCAGAGAAGAGTCGCAATGCTTCTGGGCTGTTAGCAAGAGCTTTCCTTGCTGACCCTTTTCACGTTGGAGATTAGCTGGACATTTGCCGGTTTAGTGCCTTGTTTCTTCTGCGCAGCTTGCACAAAGCTCATTGCGGCTTTCGCGGTTCGAGTTGTGCATCGCCGGAGCTCTGCGGGAAAGAGCGAGAGAAGAGCCGCGAAAGCTCCGAGTGCGGCCAGCTCGCGTGTAGCCGCGAATGTGCGCTGTTCGCCGGTTGCAGGGCGACTGCCTTCTGCGCGGCTGCTTCCAAGTTGACGGTAACTGCCAGCGTGCTAGCTGTGTAGGACAGTGAAGAGGCTGACGCGTGTGTGTCCGTAGAGCTGCTAGAAAGCGTACGTGACGAGCAGGAAGGGCTTTCAGAGCAGCCGGTTCTCGTCTTGCACAGTCGCCACACATCCGCACTTTTAGTGCCTCAGAACCCCGGACAGCTTGCAAAACACGGCTGTAACTGTCCCAGCGCAAGCTGTTCAGGAAAGCACAGAAACGCGATGTTCGCGTGCTTTTAGCGCTGCTCGCAAGAAGCCTCCGGAGCAGGCACTTCTCGTGCAGCAACAACCGTGCCTGCTACGATCTTTCCTAGCCTCTTTTCCTCCGGGCAGCCGGCTTGAGCTGATGTGAAGTGTTGGTGGGCAAATCATCCAGAGAAGAGTCGCAATGCTTCTGGGCTGTTAGCAAGAGCTTTCCTTGCTGAGCCTTTTCACGTTGGAGATTAGCTGGACATTTGCCGGTTTAGTGCCTTGTTTCTTCTGCGCAGCTTGCACAAAGCTCATTGCGGCTTTCGCGGTTCGAGTTGTGCATCGCCGGAGCTCTGCGGGAAAGAGCGAGAGAAGAGCCGCGAAAGCTCCGAGTGCGGCCAGCTCGCGTGTAGCCGCGAATGTGCGCTGTTCGCCGGTTGCAGGGCGACTGCCTTCTGCGCGGCTGCTTCCAAGTTGACGGTAACTGCCAGCGTGCTAGCTGTGTAGGACAGTGAAGAGGCTGACGCGTGTGTGTCCGTAGAGCTGCTAGAAAGCGTACGTGACGAGCAGGAAGGGCTTTCAGAGCAGCCGGCTCTCGTCTTGCACAGTCGCCACACATCCGCACTTTTAGTGCCTCAGAACCCCGGACAGCTTGCAAAACACGGCTGTAACTGTCCCAGCGCAAGCTGTTCAGGAAAGCACAGAAACGCGATGTTCGCGTGCTTTTAGCGCTGCTCGCAAGAAGCCTCCGGAGCAGGCACTTCTCGTGCAGCAACAACCGTGCCTGCTACGATCTTTCCTAGCCTCTTTTCCTCCGGGCAGCCGGCTTGAGCTGATGTGAAGTGTTGGTGGGCAAATCATCCAGAGAAGAGTCGCAATGCTTCTGGGCTGTTAGCAAGAGCTTTCCTTGCTGACCCTTTTCACGTTGGAGATTAGCTGGACATTTGCCGGTTTAGTGCCTTGTTTCTTCTGCGCAGCTTGCACAAAGCTCATTGCGGCTTTCGCGGTTCGAGTTGTGCATCGCCGGAGCTCTGCGGGAAAGAGCGAGAGAAGAGCCGCGAAAGCTCCGAGTGCGGCCAGCTCGCGTGTAGCCGCGAATGTGCGCTGTTCGCCGGTTGCAGGGCGACTGCCTTCTGCGCGGCTGCTTCCAAGTTGACGGTAACTGCCAGCGTGCTAGCTGTGTAGGACAGTGAAGAGGCTGACGCGTGTGTGTCCGTTGAGCTGCTAGAAAGCGTACGTGACGAGCAGGAAGGGCTTTCAGAGCAGCCGGTTCTCGTCTTGCACAGTCGCCACACATCCGCACTTTTAGTGCCTCAGAACCCCGGACAGCTTGCAAAACACGGCTGTAACTGTCCCAGCGCAAGCTGTTCAGGAAAGCACAGAAACGCGATGTTCGCGTGCTTTTAGCGCTGCTCGCAAGAAGCCTCCGGAGCAGGCACTTCTCGTGCAGCAACAACCGTGCCTGCTACGATCTTTCCTAGCCTCTTTTCCTCCGGGCAGCCGGCTTGAGCTGATGTGAAGTGTTGGTGGGCAAATCATCCAGAGAAGCGTCGCAATGCTTCTGGGCTGTTAGCAAGAGCTTTCCTTGCTGACCCTTTTCACGTTGGAGATTAGCTGGACATTTGCCGGTTTAGTGCCTTGTTTCTTCTGCGCAGCTTGCACAAAGCTCATTGCGGCTTTCGCGGTTCGAGTTGTGCATCGCCGGAGCTCTGCGGGAAAGAGCGAGAGAAGAGCCGCGAAAGCTCCGAGTGCGGCCAGCTCGCGTGTTACCGCGAATGTGCGCTGTTCGCCGGTTGCAGGGCGACTGCCTTCTGCGCGGCTGCTTCCAAGTTGACGGTAACTGCCAGCGTGCTAGCTGTGTAGGACAGTGAAGAGGCTGACGCGTGTGTGTCCGTAGAGCTGCTAGAAAGCGTACGTGACGAGCAGGAAGGGCTTTCAGAGCAGCCGGTTCTCGTCTTGGACAGTCGCCACACATCCGCACTTTTAGTGCCTCAGAACCCCGGACAGCTTGCAAAACACGGCTGTAACTGTCCCAGCGCAAGCTGTTCAGGAAAGCACAGAAACGCGATGTTCGCGTGCTTTTAGCGCTGCTCGCAAGAAGCCTCCGGAGCAGGCACTTCTCGTGCAGCAACAACCGTGCCTGCTACGATCTTTCCTAGCCTCTTTTCCTCCGGGCAGCCGGCTTGAGCTGATGTGAAGTGTTGGTGGGCAAATCATCCAGAGAAGCGTCGCAATGCTTCTGGGCTGTTAGCAAGAGCTTTCCTTGCTGACCCTTTTCACGTTGGAGATTAGCTGGACATTTGCCGGTTTAGTGCCTTGTTTCTTCTGCGCAGCTTGCACAAAGCTCATTGCGGCTTTCGCGGTTCGAGTTGTGCATCGCCGGAGCTCTGCGGGAAAGAGCGAGAGAAGAGCCGCGAAAGCTCCGAGTGCGGCCAGCTCGCGTGTAGCCGCGAATGTGCGCTGTTCGCCGGTTGCAGGGCGACTGCCTTCTGCGCGGCTGCTTCCAAGTTGACGGTAACTGCCAGCGTGCTAGCTGTGTAGGACAGTGAAGAGGCTGACGCGTGTGTGTCCGTAGAGCTGCTAGAAAGCGTACGTGACGAGCAGGAAGGGCTTTCAGAGCAGCCGGTTCTCGTCTTGGACAGTCGCCACACATCCGCACTTTTAGTGCCTCAGAACCCCGGACAGCTTGCAAAACACGGCTGTAACTGTCCCAGCGCAAGCTGTTCAGGAAAGCACAGAAACGCGATGTTCGCGTGCTTTTAGCGCTGTTCGCAAGAAGCCTCCGGAGCAGGCACTTCTCGTGCAGCAACAACCGTGCCTGCTACGATCTTTCCTAGCCTCTTTTCCTCCGGGCAGCCGGCTTGAGCTGATGTGAAGTGTTGGTGGGCAAATCATCCAGAGAAGCGTCGCAATGCTTCTGGGCTGTTAGCAAGAGCTTTCCTTGCTGAGCCTTTTCACGTTGGAGATTAGCTGGACATTTGCCGGTTTAGTGCCTTGTTTCTTCTGCGCAGCTTGCACAAAGCTCATTGCGGCTTTCGCGGTTCGAGTTGTGCATCGCCGGAGCTCTGCGGGAAAGAGCGAGAGAAGAGCCGCGAAAGCTCCGAGTGCGGCCAGCTCGCGTGTAGCCGCGAATGTGCGCTGTTCGCCGGTTGCAGGGCGAGTGCCTTCTGCGCGGCTGCTTCCAAGTTGACGGTAACTGCCAGCGTGCTAGCTGTGTAGGACAGTGAAGAGGCTGACGCGTGTGTGTCCGTAGAGCTGCTAGAAAGCGTACGTGACGAGCAGGAAGGGCTTTCAGAGCAGCCGGTTCTCGTCTTGCACAGTCGCCACACATCCGCACTTTTAGTGCCTCAGAACCCCGGACAGCTTGCAAAACACGGCTGTAACTGTCCCAGCGCAAGCTGTTCAGGAAAGCACAGAAACGCGATGTTCGCGTGCTTTTAGCGCTGCTCGCAAGAAGCCTCCGGAGCAGGCACTTCTCGTGCAGCAACAACCGTGCCTGCTACGATCTTTCCTAGCCTCTTTTCCTCCGGGCAGCCGGCTTGAGCTGATGTGAAGTGTTGGTGGGCAAATCATCCAGAGAAGAGTCGCAATGCTTCTGGGCTGTTAGCAAGAGCTTTCCTTGCTGACCCTTTTCACGTTGGAGATTAGCTGGACATTTGCCGGTTTAGTGCCTTGTTTCTTCTGCGCAGCTTGCACAAAGCTCATTGCGGCTTTCGCGGTTCGAGTTGTGCAT
The DNA here is from genome assembly GCF_036417535.1 of Chlamydotis macqueenii. NCBI lineage: Eukaryota > Metazoa > Chordata > Aves > Otidiformes > Otididae > Chlamydotis > Chlamydotis macqueenii. The sequence goes on from NW_028239064.1 coordinate 80,815, forward strand.
CGCCGGAGCTCTGCGGGAAAGAGCGAGAGAAGAGCCGCGAAAGCTCCGAGTGCGGCCAGCTCGCGTGTAGCCGCGAATGTGCGCTGTTCGCCGGTTGCAGGGCGACTGCCTTCTGCGCGGCTGCTTCCAAGTTGACGGTAACTGCCAGCGTGCTAGCTGTGTAGGACAGTGAAGAGGCTGACGCGTGTGTGTCCGTAGAGCTGCTAGAAAGCGTACGTGACGAGCAGGAAGGGCTTTCAGAGCAGCCGGTTCTCGTCTTGCACAGTCGCCACACATCCGCACTTTTAGTGCCTCAGAACCCCGGACAGCTTGCAAAACACGGCTGTAACTGTCCCAGCGCAAGCTGTTCAGGAAAGCACAGAAACGCGATGTTCGCGTGCTTTTAGCGCTGCTCGCAAGAAGCCTCCGGAGCAGGCACTTCTCGTGCAGCAACAACCGTGCCTGCTACGATCTTTCCTAGCCTCTTTTCCTCCGGGCAGCCGGCTTGAGCTGATGTGAAGTGTTGGTGGGCAAATCATCCAGAGAAGCGTCGCAATGCTTCTGGGCTGTTAGCAAGAGCTTTCCTTGCTGACCCTTTTCACGTTGGAGATTAGCTGGACATTTGCCGGTTTAGTGCCTTGTTTCTTCTGCGCAGCTTGCACAAAGCTCATTGCGGCTTTCGCGGTTCGAGTTGTGCATCGCCGGAGCTCTGCGGGAAAGAGCGAGAGAAGAGCCGCGAAAGCTCCGAGTGCGGCCAGCTCGCGTGTAGCCGCGAATGTGCGCTGTTCGCCGGTTGCAGGGCGACTGCCTTCTGCGCGGCTGCTTCCAAGTTGACGGTAACTGCCAGCGTGCTAGCTGTGTAGGACAGTGAAGAGGCTGACGCGTGTGTGTCCGTAGAGCTGCTAGAAAGCGTACGTGACGAGCAGGAAGGGCTTTCAGAGCAGCCGGTTCTCGTCTTGGACAGTCGCCACACATCCGCACTTTTAGTGCCTCAGAACCCCGGACAGCTTGCAAAACACGGCTGTAACTGTCCCAGCGCAAGCTGTTCAGGAAAGCACAGAAACGCGATGTTCGCGTGCTTTTAGCGCTGCTCGCAAGAAGCCTCCGGAGCAGGCACTTCTCGTGCAGCAACAACCGTGCCTGCTACGATCTTTCCTAGCCTCTTTTCCTCCGGGCAGCCGGCTTGAGCTGATGTGAAGTGTTGGTGGGCAAATCATCCAGAGAAGCGTCGCAATGCTTCTGGGCTGTTAGCAAGAGCTTTCCTTGCTGAGCCTTTTCACGTTGGAGATTAGCTGGACATTTGCCGGTTTAGTGCCTTGTTTCTTCTGCGCAGCTTGCACAAAGCTCATTGCGGCTTTCGCGGTTCGAGTTGTGCATCGCCGGAGCTCTGCGGGAAAGAGCGAGAGAAGAGCCGCGAAAGCTCCGAGTGCGGCCAGCTCGCGTGTAGCCGCGAATGTGCGCTGTTCGCCGGTTGCAGGGCGACTGCCTTCTGCGCGGCTGCTTCCAAGTTGACGGTAACTGCCAGCGTGCTAGCTGTGTAGGACAGTGAAGAGGCTGACGCGTGTGTGTCCGTAGAGCTGCTAGAAAGCGTACGTGACGAGCAGGAAGGGCTTTCAGAGCAGCCGGTTCTCGTCTTGCACAGTCGCCACACATCCGCACTTTTAGTGCCTCAGAACCCCGGACAGCTTGCAAAACACGGCTGTAACTGTCCCAGCGCAAGCTGTTCAGGAAAGCACAGAAACGCGATGTTCGCGTGCTTTTAGCGCTGCTCGCAAGAAGCCTCCGGAGCAGGCACTTCTCGTGCAGCAACAACCGTGCCTGCTACGATCTTTCCTAGCCTCTTTTCCTCCGGGCAGCCGGCTTGAGCTGATGTGAAGTGTTGGTGGGCAAATCATCCAGAGAAGCGTCGCAATGCTTCTGGGCTGTTAGCAAGAGCTTTCCTTGCTGACCCTTTTCACGTTGGAGATTAGCTGGACATTTGCCGGTTTAGTGCCTTGTTTCTTCTGCGCAGCTTGCACAAAGCTCATTGCGGCTTTCGCGGTTCGAGTTGTGCATCGCCGGAGCTCTGCGGGAAAGAGCGAGAGAAGAGCCGCGAAAGCTCCGAGTGCGGCCAGCTCGCGTGTAGCCGCGAATGTGCGCTGTTCGCCGGTTGCAGGGCGACTGCCTTCTGCGCGGCTGCTTCCAAGTTGACGGTAACTGCCAGCGTGCTAGCTGTGTAGGACAGTGAAGAGGCTGACGCGTGTGTGTCCGTTGAGCTGCTAGAAAGCGTACGTGACGAGCAGGAAGGGCTTTCAGAGCAGCCGGTTCTCGTCTTGCACAGTCGCCACACATCCGCACTTTTAGTGCCTCAGAACCCCGGACAGCTTGCAAAACACGGCTGTAACTGTCCCAGCGCAAGCTGTTCAGGAAAGCACAGAAACGCGATGTTCGCGTGCTTTTAGCGCTGCTCGCAAGAAGCCTCCGGAGCAGGCACTTCTCGTGCAGCAACAACCGTGCCTGCTACGATCTTTCCTAGCCTCTTTTCCTCCGGGCAGCCGGCTTGAGCTGATGTGAAGTGTTGGTGGGCAAATCATCCAGAGAAGCGTCGCAATGCTTCTGGGCTGTTAGCAAGAGCTTTCCTTGCTGACCCTTTTCACGTTGGAGATTAGCTGGACATTTGCCGGTTTAGTGCCTTGTTTCTTCTGCGCAGCTTGCACAAAGCTCATTGCGGCTTTCGCGGTTCGAGTTGTGCATCGCCGGAGCTCTGCGGGAAAGAGCGAGAGAAGAGCCGCGAAAGCTCCGAGTGCGGCCAGCTCGCGTGTAGCCGCGAATGTGCGCTGTTCGCCGGTTGCAGGGCGACTGCCTTCTGCGCGGCTGCTTCCAAGTTGACGGTAACTGCCAGCGTGCTAGCTGTGTAGGACAGTGAAGAGGCTGACGCGTGTGTGTCCGTAGAGCTGCTAGAAAGCGTACGTGACGAGCAGGAAGGGCTTTCAGAGCAGCCGGTTCTCGTCTTGCACAGTCGCCACACATCCGCACTTTTAGTGCCTCAGAACCCCGGACAGCTTGCAAAACACGGCTGTAACTGTCCCAGCGCAAGCTGTTCAGGAAAGCACAGAAACGCGATGTTCGCGTGCTTTTAGCGCTGCTCGCAAGAAGCCTCCGGAGCAGGCACTTCTCGTGCAGCAACAACCGTGCCTGCTACGATCTTTCCTAGCCTCTTTTCCTCCGGGCAGCCGGCTTGAGCTGATGTGAAGTGTTGGTGGGCAAATCATCCAGAGAAGAGTCGCAATGCTTCTGGGCTGTTAGCAAGAGCTTTCCTTGCTGACCCTTTTCACGTTGGAGATTAGCTGGACATTTGCCGGTTTAGTGCCTTGTTTCTTCTGCGCAGCTTGCACAAAGCTCATTGCGGCTTTCGCGGTTCGAGTTGTGCATCGCCGGAGCTCTGCGGGAAAGAGCGAGAGAAGAGCCGCGAAAGCTCCGAGTGCGGCCAGCTCGCGTGTAGCCGCGAATGTGCGCTGTTCGCCGGTTGCAGGGCGACTGCCTTCTGCGCGGCTGCTTCCAAGTTGACGGTAACTGCCAGCGTGCTAGCTGTGTAGGACAGTGAAGAGGCTGACGCGTGTGTGTCCGTAGAGCTGCTAGAAAGCGTACGTGACGAGCAGGAAGGGCTTTCAGAGCAGCCGGTTCTCGTCTTGCACAGTCGCCACACATCCGCACTTTTAGTGCCTCAGAACCCCGGACAGCTTGCAAAACACGGCTGTAACTGTCCCAGCGCAAGCTGTTCAGGAAAGCACAGAAACGCGATGTTCGCGTGCTTTTAGCGCTGCTCGCAAGAAGCCTCCGGAGCAGGCACTTCTCGTGCAGCAACAACCGTGCCTGCTACGATCTTTCCTAGCCTCTTTTCCTCCGGGCAGCCGGCTTGAGCTGATGTGAAGTGTTGGTGGGCAAATCATCCAGAGAAGAGTCGCAATGCTTCTGGGCTGTTAGCAAGAGCTTTCCTTGCTGACCCTTTTCACGTTGGAGATTAGCTGGACATTTGCCGGTTTAGTGCCTTGTTTCTTCTGCGCAGCTTGCACAAAGCTCATTGCGGCTTTCGCGGTTCGAGTTGTGCATCGCCGGAGCTCTGCGGGAAAGAGCGAGAGAAGAGCCGCGAAAGCTCCGAGTGCGGCCAGCTCGCGTGTAGCCGCGAATGTGCGCTGTTCGCCGGTTGCAGGGCGACTGCCTTCTGCGCGGCTGCTTCCAAGTTGACGGTAACTGCCAGCGTGCTAGCTGTGTAGGACAGTGAAGAGGCTGACGCGTGTGTGTCCGTAGAGCTGCTAGAAAGCGTACGTGACGAGCAGGAAGGGCTTTCAGAGCAGCCGGTTCTCGTCTTGCACAGTCGCCACACATCCGCACTTTTAGTGCCTCAGAACCCCGGACAGCTTGCAAAACACGGCTGTAACTGTCCCAGCGCAAGCTGTTCAGGAAAGCACAGAAACGCGATGTTCGCGTGCTTTTAGCGCTGCTCGCAAGAAGCCTCCGGAGCAGGCACTTCTCGTGCAGCAACAACCGTGCCTGCTACGATCTTTCCTAGCCTCTTTTCCTCCGGGCAGCCGGCTTGAGCTGATGTGAAGTGTTGGTGGGCAAATCATCCAGAGAAGCGTCGCAATGCTTCTGGGCTGTTAGCAAGAGCTTTCCTTGCTGACCCTTTTCACGTTGGAGATTAGCTGGACATTTGCCGGTTTAGTGCCTTGTTTCTTCTGCGCAGCTTGCACAAAGCTCATTGCGGCTTTCGCGGTTCGAGTTGTGCATCGCCGGAGCTCTGCGGGAAAGAGCGAGAGAAGAGCCGCGAAAGCTCCGAGTGCGGCCAGCTCGCGTGTAGCCGCGAATGTGCGCTGTTCGCCGGTTGCAGGGCGACTGCCTTCTGCGCGGCTGCTTCCAAGTTGACGGTAACTGCCAGCGTGCTAGCTGTGTAGGACAGTGAAGAGGCTGACGCGTGTGTGTCCGTAGAGCTGCTAGAAAGCGTACGTGACGAGCAGGAAGGGCTTTCAGAGCAGCCGGTTCTCGTCTTGGACAGTCGCCACACATCCGCACTTTTAGTGCCTCAGAACCCCGGACAGCTTGCAAAACACGGCTGTAACTGTCCCAGCGCAAGCTGTTCAGGAAAGCACAGAAACGCGATGTTCGCGTGCTTTTAGCGCTGCTCGCAAGAAGCCTCCGGAGCAGGCACTTCTCGTGCAGCAACAACCGTGCCTGCTACGATCTTTCCTAGCCTCTTTTCCTCGGGCAGCCGGCTTGAGCTGATGTGAAGTGTTGGTGGGCAAATCATCCAGAGAAGCGTCGCAATGCTTCTGGGCTGTTAGCAAGAGCTTTCCTTGCTGAGCCTTTTCACGTTGGAGATTAGCTGGACATTTGCCGGTTTAGTGCCTTGTTTCTTCTGCGCAGCTTGCACAAAGCTCATTGCGGCTTTCGCGGTTCGAGTTGTGCATCGCCGGAGCTCTGCGGGAAAGAGCGAGAGAAGAGCCGCGAAAGCTCCGAGTGCGGCCAGCTCGCGTGTAGCCGCGAATGTGCGCTGTTCGCCGGTTGCAGGGCGACTGCCTTCTGCGCGGCTGCTTCCAAGTTGACGGTAACTGCCAGCGTGCTAGCTGTGTAGGACAGTGAAGAGGGCTGACGCGTGTGTGTCCGTAGAGCTGCTAGAAAGCGTACGTGACGAGCAGGAAGGGCTTTCAGAGCAGCCGGTTCTCGTCTTGCACAGTCGCCACACATCCGCACTTTTAGTGCCTCAGAACCCGGACAGCTTGCAAAACACGGCTGTAACTGTCCCAGCGCAAGCTGTTCAGGAAAGCACAGAAACGCGATGTTCGCGTGCTTTTAGCGCTGCTCGCAAGAAGCCTCCGAGCAGGCACTTCTCGTGCAGCAACAACCGTGCCTGCTACGATCTTTCCTAGCCTCTTTTCCTCCGGGCAGCCGGCTTGAGCTGATGTGAAGTGTTGGTGGGCAAATCATCCAGAGAAGCGTCGCAATGCTTCTGGGCTGTTAGCAAGAGCTTTCCTTGCTGAGCCTTTTCACGTTGGAGATTAGCTGGACATTTGCCGGTTTAGTGCCTTGTTTCTTCTGCGCAGCTTGCACAAAGCTCATTGCGGCTTTCGCGGTTCGAGTTGTGCATCGCCGGAGCTCTGCGGGAAAGAGCGAGAGAAGAGCCGCGAAAGCTCCGAGTGCGGCCAGCTCGCGTGTAGCCGCGAATGTGCGCTGTTCGCCGGTTGCAGGGCGACTGCCTTCTGCGCGGCTGCTTCCAAGTTGACGGTAACTGCCAGCGTGCTAGCTGTGTAGGACAGTGAAGAGGCTGACGCGTGTGTGTCCGTAGAGCTGCTAGAAAGCGTACGTGACGAGCAGGAAGGGCTTTCAGAGCAGCCGGTTCTCGTCTTGCACAGTCGCCACACATCCGCACTTTTAGTGCCTCAGAACCCCGGACAGCTTGCAAAACACGGCTGTAACTGTCCCAGCGCAAGCTGTTCAGGAAAGCACAGAAACGCGATGTTCGCGTGCTTTTAGCGCTGCTCGCAAGAAGCCTCCGGAGCAGGCACTTCTCGTGCAGCAACAACCGTGCCTGCTACGATCTTTCCTAGCCTCTTTTCCTCCGGGCAGCCGGCTTGAGCTGATGTGAAGTGTTGGTGGGCAAATCATCCAGAGAAGCGTCGCAATGCTTCTGGGCTGTTAGCAAGAGCTTTCCTTGCTGAGCCTTTTCACGTTGGAGATTAGCTGGACATTTGCCGGTTTAGTGCCTTGTTTCTTCTGCGCAGCTTGCACAAAGCTCATTGCGGCTTTCGCGGTTCGAGTTGTGCATCGCCGGAGCTCTGCGGGAAAGAGCGAGAGAAGAGCCGCGAAAGCTCCGAGTGCGGCCAGCTCGCGTGTAGCCGCGAATGTGCGCTGTTCGCCGGTTGCAGGGCGACTGCCTTCTGCGCGGCTGCTTCCAAGTTGACGGTAACTGCCAGCGTGCTAGCTGTGTAGGACAGTGAAGAGGCTGACGCGTGTGTGTCCGTAGAGCTGCTAGAAAGCGTACGTGACGAGCAGGAAGGGCTTTCAGAGCAGCCGGTTCTCGTCTTGGACAGTCGCCACACATCCGCACTTTTAGTGCCTCAGAACCCCGGACAGCTTGCAAAACACGGCTGTAACTGTCCCAGCGCAAGCTGTTCAGGAAAGCACAGAAACGCGATGTTCGCGTGCTTTTAGCGCTGCTCGCAAGAAGCCTCCGGAGCAGGCACTTCTCGTGCAGCAACAACCGTGCCTGCTACGATCTTTCCTAGCCTCTTTTCCTCCGGGCAGCCGGCTTGAGCTGATGTGAAGTGTTGGTGGGCAAATCATCCAGAGAAGCGTCGCAATGCTTCTGGGCTGTTAGCAAGAGCTTTCCTTGCTGAGCCTTTTCACGTTGGAGATTAGCTGGACATTTGCCGGTTTAGTGCCTTGTTTCTTCTGCGCAGCTTGCACAAAGCTCATTGCGGCTTTCGCGGTTCGAGTTGTGCATCGCCGGAGCTCTGCGGGAAAGAGCGAGAGAAGAGCCGCGAAAGCTCCGAGTGCGGCCAGCTCGCGTGTAGCCGCGAATGTGCGCTGTTCGCCGGTTGCAGGGCGACTGCCTTCTGCGCGGCTGCTTCCAAGTTGACGGTAACTGCCAGCGTGCTA